>NC_048590.1:9488278-9593278 GCF_013265735.2 Oncorhynchus mykiss
TAGTGTTTTAGTGTTGTAGTGTTGTAGTGTTATGGTGTTGTGGTGTTGTAGTGTTGTAGTGTTGTGGTGTTGTAGTGTTGTGGTGTTGTGGTGTTGTAGTGTTGTAGTGTTGTAGTGTTGTAGTGTTGTCGTGTTGTGGTGTTGTAGTGTTGTGGTGTTGTAGTGTTGTGGTGTTGTAGTGTTGTAGTGTTGTAGTGTTGTGGTGTTGTAGTGTTGTAGTGTTGTAGTGTTGTAGTGTTGTTACTCTGTGTTGTAGTGTTGTAGTGTTGTAGTGTTGTAGTGTTGTAGTGTTGTGGTGTTGTAGTGTCTGGACCAGTCTGGATAACACTGTGGGGTAGTGTTGTAGTGTTGTGGTGTTGTGGTGTTGTAGTGTTGTAGTGTTGTAGTGTTGTAGTGTTGTAGTGTTGTGGTGTTGTAGTGTTGTGGTGTTGTAGTGTTGTAGTGTTGTAGTGTTGTAGTGTTGTCGTGTTGTGGTGTTGTGGTGTTGTAGTGTTGTAGTGTTGTAGTGTTGTGGTGTTGTAGTGTTGTAGTGTTGTAGTGTTGTAGTGTTGTGGTGTTGTAGTGTTGTGGTGTTGTAGTGTTGTGGTGTTTTAGTGTTGTAGTGTTGTAGTGTTGTGGTGTTGTAGTGTTGTAGTGTTGTAGTGTTTTAGTGTTGTAGTGTTGTGGTGTTGTAGTGTTGTGGTGTTGTAGTGTTGTGGTGTTGTAGTGTTGTGGTGTTTTAGTGTTGTGTTGTCTGGACCAGTCTGGATAACACTGTGGGGTAGTGTTGTAGTGTTGTAGTGTTGTAGTGTTGTAGTGTTGTAGTGTCGTAGTGTTGTAGTGTTGTAGTGTCGTAGTGTTGTGGTGTTGTAGTGTTGTAGTGTTGTAGTGTTGTAGTGTTGTGGTGTTGTAGTGTTGTAGTGTTGTGGTGTTGTAGTGTTTTAGTGTTGTAGTGTTGTAGTGTTATGGTGTTGTGGTGTTGTAGTGTTGTAGTGTTGTGGTGTTGTAGTGTTGTGGTGTTGTGGTGTTGTAGTGTTGTAGTGTTGTAGTGTTGTAGTGTTGTCGTGTTGTGGTGTTGTAGTGTTGTGGTGTTGTAGTGTTGTGGTGTTGTAGTGTTGTAGTGTTGTAGTGTTGTGGTGTTGTAGTGTTGTAGTGTTGTAGTGTTGTAGTGTTGTTACTCTGTGTTGTAGTGTTGTAGTGTTGTAGTGTTGTAGTGTTGTGGTGTTGTAGTGTTGTAGTGTCTGGACCAGTCTGGATAACACTGTGGGGTAGTGTTGTAGTGTTGTGGTGTTGTGGTGTTGTAGTGTTGTAGTGTTGTAGTGTTGTAGTGTTGTAGTGTTGTGGTGTTGTAGTGTTGTGGTGTTGTAGTGTTGTAGTGTTGTAGTGTTGTAGTGTTGTCGTGTTGTGGTGTTGTGGTGTTGTAGTGTTGTAGTGTTGTAGTGTTGTGGTGTTGTAGTGTTGTAGTGTTGTAGTGTTGTAGTGTTGTAGTGTTGTGGTGTTGTAGTGTTGTGGTGTTGTAGTGTTTTAGTGTTGTAGTGTTGTAGTGTTGTGGTGTTGTAGTGTTGTGGTGTTGTAGTGTTGTAGTGTTGTAGTGTTTTAGTGTTGTAGTGTTGTGGTGTTGTAGTGTTGTGGTGTTGTAGTGTTGTGGTGTTGTAGTGTTGTAGTGTTGTAGTGTTTTAGTGTTGTAGTGTTGTGGTGTTGTAGTGTTGTGGTGTTGTAGTGTTGTGGTGTTGTAGTGTTGTGGTGTTTTAGTGTTGTAGTGTTGTAGTGTTGTGGTGTTGTAGTGTTGTGGTGTTGTAGTGTTGTAGTGTTGTAGTGTTTTAGTGTTGTAGTGTTGTGGTGTTGTAGTGTTGTGGTGTTGTAGTGTTGTGGTGTTGTAGTGTTGTGGTGTTTTAGTGTTGTGTTGTCTGGACCAGTCTGGTTAACACTGTGGGGTAGTGTTGTAGTGTTGTAGTGTTGTAGTGTTGTAGTGTTGTAGTGTTGTAGTGTCGTAGTGTTGTATTGTTGTAGTGTCGTAGTGTTGTGGTGTTGTAGTGTTGTGGTGTTGTGGTGTTGTAGTGTTGTAGTGTTGTGGTGTTGTAGTGTTGTAGTGTTGTGGTGTTGTAGTGTTGTAGTGTTTTAGTGTTGTAGTGTTGTAGTGTTATGGTGTTGTGGTGTTGTAGTGTTGTAGTGTTGTGGTGTTGTAGTGTTGTGGTGTTGTGGTGTTGTAGTGTTGTGGTGTTTTAGTGTTGTGTTGTCTGGACCAGTCTGGATAACACTGTGGGGTAGTGTTGTAGTGTTGTAGTGTTGTAGTGTTGTAGTGTTGTAGTGTTGTAGTGTCGTAGTGTTGTAGTGTTGTAGTGTCGTAGTGTTGTGGTGTTGTAGTGTTGTAGTGTTGTAGTGTTGTAGTGTTGTGGTGTTGTAGTGTTGTAGTGTTGTGGTGTTGTAGTGTTTTAGTGTTGTAGTGTTGTAGTGTTATGGTGTTGTGGTGTTGTAGTGTTGTAGTGTTGTGGTGTTGTAGTGTTGTGGTGTTGTGGTGTTGTAGTGTTGTAGTGTTGTAGTGTTGTAGTGTTGTCGTGTTGTGGTGTTGTAGTGTTGTGGTGTTGTAGTGTTGTGGTGTTGTAGTGTTGTAGTGTTGTAGTGTTGTGGTGTTGTAGTGTTGTAGTGTTGTAGTGTTGTAGTGTTGTTACTCTGTGTTGTAGTGTTGTAGTGTTGTAGTGTTGTAGTGTTGTAGTGTTGTGGTGTTGTAGTGTTGTAGTGTCTGGACCAGTCTGGATAACACTGTGGGGTAGTGTTGTAGTGTTGTGGTGTTGTGGTGTTGTAGTGTTGTAGTGTTGTAGTGTTGTAGTGTTGTAGTGTTGTGGTGTTGTAGTGTTGTGGTGTTGTAGTGTTGTAGTGTTGTAGTGTTGTAGTGTTGTCGTGTTGCGGTGTTGTGGTGTTGTAGTGTTGTAGTGTTGTAGTGTTGTGGTGTTGTAGTGTTGTAGTGTTGTAGTGTTGTAGTGTTGTGGTGTTGTAGTGTTGTGGTGTTGTAGTGTTGTGGTGTTTTAGTGTTGTAGTGTTGTAGTGTTGTGGTGTTGTAGTGTTGTAGTGTTGTAGTGTTTTAGTGTTGTAGTGTTGTGGTGTTGTAGTGTTGTGGTGTTGTAGTGTTGTGGTGTTGTAGTGTTGTGGTGTTTTAGTGTTGTGTTGTCTGGACCAGTCTGGATAACACTGTGGGGTAGTGTTGTAGTGTTGTAGTGTTGTAGTGTTGTAGTGTTGTAGTGTCGTAGTGTTGTAGTGTTGTAGTGTCGTAGTGTTGTGGTGTTGTAGTGTTGTAGTGTTGTAGTGTTGTAGTGTTGTGGTGTTGTAGTGTTGTAGTGTTGTGGTGTTGTAGTGTTTTAGTGTTGTAGTGTTGTAGTGTTATGGTGTTGTGGTGTTGTAGTGTTGTAGTGTTGTGGTGTTGTAGTGTTGTGGTGTTGTGGTGTTGTAGTGTTGTAGTGTTGTAGTGTTGTAGTGTTGTCGTGTTGTGGTGTTGTAGTGTTGTGGTGTTGTAGTGTTGTGGTGTTGTAGTGTTGTAGTGTTGTAGTGTTGTGGTGTTGTAGTGTTGTAGTGTTGTAGTGTTGTAGTGTTGTTACTCTGTGTTGTAGTGTTGTAGTGTTGTAGTGTTGTAGTGTTGTGGTGTTGTAGTGTTGTAGTGTCTGGACCAGTCTGGATAACACTGTGGGGTAGTGTTGTAGTGTTGTGGTGTTGTGGTGTTGTAGTGTTGTAGTGTTGTAGTGTTGTAGTGTTGTAGTGTTGTGGTGTTGTAGTGTTGTGGTGTTGTAGTGTTGTAGTGTTGTAGTGTTGTAGTGTTGTCGTGTTGTGGTGTTGTGGTGTTGTAGTGTTGTAGTGTTGTAGTGTTGTGGTGTTGTAGTGTTGTAGTGTTGTAGTGTTGTAGTGTTGTGGTGTTGTAGTGTTGTGGTGTTGTAGTGTTGTGGTGTTTTAGTGTTGTAGTGTTGTAGTGTTGTGGTGTTGTAGTGTTGTGGTGTTGTAGTGTTGTAGTGTTGTAGTGTTTTAGTGTTGTAGTGTTGTGGTGTTGTAGTGTTGTGGTGTTGTAGTGTTGTGGTGTTGTAGTGTTGTGGTGTTTTAGTGTTGTGTTGTCTGGACCAGTCTGGATAACACTGTGGGGTAGTGTTGTAGTGTTGTAGTGTTGTAGTGTTGTAGTGTTGTAGTGTCGTAGTGTTGTAGTGTTGTAGTGTCGTAGTGTTGTGGTGTTGTAGTGTTGTAGTGTTGTAGTGTTGTGGTGTTGTAGTGTTGTAGTGTTGTGGTGTTGTAGTGTTTTAGTGTTGTAGTGTTGTAGTGTTATGGTGTTGTGGTGTTGTAGTGTTGTAGTGTTGTGGTGTTGTAGTGTTGTGGTGTTGTGGTGTTGTAGTGTTGTAGTGTTGTAGTGTTGTAGTGTTGTCGTGTTGTGGTGTTGTAGTGTTGTGGTGTTGTAGTGTTGTGGTGTTGTAGTGTTGTAGTGTTGTAGTGTTGTGGTGTTGTAGTGTTGTAGTGTTGTAGTGTTGTAGTGTTGTTACTCTGTGTTGTAGTGTTGTAGTGTTGTAGTGTTGTAGTGTTGTAGTGTTGTGGTGTTGTAGTGTTGTAGTGTCTGGACAAGTCTGGATAAAACTGTGGGGTAGTGTTGTAGTGTTGTGGTGTTGTGGTGTTGTAGTGTTGTAGTGTTGTAGTGTTGTAGTGTTGTGGTGTTGTAGTGTTGTGGTGTTGTAGTGTTGTAGTGTTGTAGTGTTGTAGTGTTGTCGTGTTGTGGTGTTGTAGTGTTGTGGTGTTGTAGTGTTGTGGTGTTGTAGTGTTGTAGTGTTGTAGTGTTGTGGTGTTGTAGTGTTGTAGTGTTGTAGTGTTGTTACTCTGTGTTGTAGTGTTGTAGTGTTGTAGTGTTGTAGTGTTGTAGTGTTGTGGTGTTGTAGTGTTGTAGTGTCTGGACCAGTCTGGATAACACTGTGGGGTAGTGTTGTAGTGTTGTGGTGTTGTGGTGTTGTAGTGTTGTAGTGTTGTAGTGTTGTAGTGTTGTAGTGTTGTGGTGTTGTAGTGTTGTGGTGTTGTAGTGTTGTAGTGTTGTAGTGTTGTCGTGTTGTGGTGTTGTGGTGTTGTAGTGTTGTAGTGTTGTAGTGTTGTGGTGTTGTAGTGTTGTAGTGTTGTAGTGTTGTAGTGTTGTGGTGTTGTAGTGTTGTGGTGTTGTAGTGTTGTGGTGTTTTAGTGTTGTAGTGTTGTAGTGTTGTGGTGTTGTAGTGTTGTGGTGTTGTAGTGTTGTAGTGTTGTAGTGTTTTAGTGTTGTAGTGTTGTGGTGTTGTAGTGTTGTGGTGTTGTAGTGTTGTGGTGTTGTAGTGTTGTGGTGTTTTAGTGTTGTAGTGTTGTAGTGTTGTGGTGTTGTAGTGTTGTGGTGTTGTAGTGTTGTAGTGTTGTAGTGTTTTAGTGTTGTAGTGTTGTGGTGTTGTAGTGTTGTGGTGTTGTAGTGTTGTAGTGTTGTAGTGTTGTAGTGTTGTCGTGTTGTGGTGTTGTGGTGTTGTAGTGTTGTAGTGTTGTAGTGTTGTGGTGTTGTAGTGTTGTAGTGTTGTAGTGTTGTAGTGTTGTGGTGTTGTAGTGTTGTGGTGTTGTAGTGTTGTGGTGTTTTAGTGTTGTAGTGTTGTAGTGTTGTGGTGTTGTAGTGTTGTGGTGTTGTAGTGTTGTAGTGTCGTAGTGTTGTAGTGTTGTAGTGTCGTAGTGTTGTGGTGTTGTAGTGTTGTGGTGTTGTGGTGTTGTAGTGTTGTAGTGTTGTGGTGTTGTAGTGTTGTAGTGTTGTGGTGTTGTAGTGTTTTAGTGTTGTAGTGTTGTAGTGTTATGGTGTTGTGGTGTTGTAGTGTTGTAGTGTTGTGGTGTTGTAGTGTTGTGGTGTTGTGGTGTTGTAGTGTTGTGGTGTTTTAGTGTTGTGTTGTCTGGACCAGTCTGGATAACACTGTGGGGTAGTGTTGTAGTGTTGTAGTGTTGTAGTGTTGTAGTGTTGTAGTGTCGTAGTGTTGTAGTGTTGTAGTGTCGTAGTGTTGTGGTGTTGTAGTGTTGTAGTGTTGTAGTGTTGTGGTGTTGTAGTGTTGTAGTGTTGTGGTGTTGTAGTGTTTTAGTGTTGTAGTGTTGTAGTGTTATGGTGTTGTGGTGTTGTAGTGTTGTAGTGTTGTGGTGTTGTAGTGTTGTGGTGTTGTGGTGTTGTAGTGTTGTAGTGTTGTAGTGTTGTAGTGTTGTCGTGTTGTGGTGTTGTAGTGTTGTGGTGTTGTAGTGTTGTGGTGTTGTAGTGTTGTAGTGTTGTAGTGTTGTGGTGTTGTAGTGTTGTAGTGTTGTAGTGTTGTAGTGTTGTTACTCTGTGTTGTAGTGTTGTAGTGTTGTAGTGTTGTAGTGTTGTAGTGTTGTGGTGTTGTAGTGTTGTAGTGTCTGGACAAGTCTGGATAACACTGTGGGGTAGTGTTGTAGTGTTGTGGTGTTGTGGTGTTGTAGTGTTGTAGTGTTGTAGTGTTGTAGTGTTGTGGTGTTGTAGTGTTGTAGTGTTGTAGTGTTGTAGTGTTGTCGTGTTGTGGTGTTGTAGTGTTGTGGTGTTGTAGTGTTGTGGTGTTGTAGTGTTGTAGTGTTGTAGTGTTGTGGTGTTGTAGTGTTGTAGTGTTGTAGTGTTGTTACTCTGTGTTGTAGTGTTGTAGTGTTGTAGTGTTGTAGTGTTGTGGTGTTGTGGTGTTGTAGTGTTGTCGTGTTGTAGTGTTGTAGTGTTGTAGTGTTGTAGTGTTGTAGTGTTGTGGTGTTGTAGTGGTGTAGTGTTGTAGTGTTGTGTTGTTGTAGTGTTGTAGTGTTGTAGTGTTGTAGTGTTGTGGTGTTGTAGTGGTGTAGTGTTGTAGTGTTGTGTTGTTGTAGTGTTGTAGTGTTGTGGTGTTGTAGTGTTGTAGTGTTGTAGTGATGTAGTGTTGTAGTGTTGTGGTGTTGTAGTGTTGTGGTGTTGTAGTGTTTTAGTGTTGTAGTGTTGTAGTGTTGTGGTGTTGTAGTGTTGTGGTGTTGTAGTGTTGTAGTGTTGTAGTGTTTTAGTGTTGTAGTGTTGTGGTGTTGTAGTGTTGTGGTGTTGTAGTGTTGTGGTGTTGTAGTGTTGTGGTGTTGTAGTGTTGTAGTGTTGTGGTGTTGTGGTGTTGTAGTGTTGTGGTGTTGTAGTGTTGTGGTGTTGTAGTGTTGTAGTGTTGTAGTGTTGTGGTGTTGTAGTGTTGTAGTGTTGTGGTGTTGTGGTGTTGTAGTGTTGTAGTGTTGTAGTGTTGTAGTGTTGTAGTGTTGTGGTGTTGTAGTGTTGTGGTGTTGTAGTGTTGTAGTGTTGTAGTGTTGTAGTGTTGTCGTGTTGTGGTGTTGTGGTGTTGTAGTGTTGTAGTGTTGTAGTGTTGTGGTGTTGTAGTGTTGTAGTGTTGTAGTGTTGTAGTGTTGTGGTGTTGTAGTGTTGTGGTGTTGTAGTGTTGTGGTGTTTTAGTGTTGTAGTGTTGTAGTGTTGTGGTGTTGTAGTGTTGTGGTGTTGTAGTGTTGTAGTGTTGTAGTGTTTTAGTGTTGTAGTGTTGTGGTGTTGTAGTGTTGTGGTGTTGTAGTGTTGTGGTGTTGTAGTGTTGTGGTGTTTTAGTGTTGTAGTGTTGTAGTGTTGTGGTGTTGTAGTGTTGTGGTGTTGTAGTGTTGTAGTGTTGTAGTGTTTTAGTGTTGTAGTGTTGTGGTGTTGTAGTGTTGTGGTGTTGTAGTGTTGTAGTGTTGTAGTGTTGTAGTGTTGTCGTGTTGTGGTGTTGTGGTGTTGTAGTGTTGTAGTGTTGTAGTGTTGTGGTGTTGTAGTGTTGTAGTGTTGTAGTGTTGTAGTGTTGTGGTGTTGTAGTGTTGTGGTGTTGTAGTGTTGTGGTGTTTTAGTGTTGTAGTGTTGTAGTGTTGTGGTGTTGTAGTGTTGTGGTGTTGTAGTGTTGTAGTGTCGTAGTGTTGTAGTGTTGTAGTGTCGTAGTGTTGTGGTGTTGTAGTGTTGTGGTGTTGTGGTGTTGTAGTGTTGTAGTGTTGTGGTGTTGTAGTGTTGTAGTGTTGTGGTGTTGTAGTGTTTTAGTGTTGTAGTGTTGTAGTGTTATGGTGTTGTGGTGTTGTAGTGTTGTAGTGTTGTGGTGTTGTAGTGTTGTGGTGTTGTGGTGTTGTAGTGTTGTGGTGTTTTAGTGTTGTGTTGTCTGGACCAGTCTGGATAACACTGTGGGGTAGTGTTGTAGTGTTGTAGTGTTGTAGTGTTGTAGTGTTGTAGTGTCGTAGTGTTGTAGTGTTGTAGTGTCGTAGTGTTGTGGTGTTGTAGTGTTGTAGTGTTGTAGTGTTGTGGTGTTGTAGTGTTGTAGTGTTGTGGTGTTGTAGTGTTTTAGTGTTGTAGTGTTGTAGTGTTATGGTGTTGTGGTGTTGTAGTGTTGTAGTGTTGTGGTGTTGTAGTGTTGTGGTGTTGTGGTGTTGTAGTGTTGTAGTGTTGTAGTGTTGTAGTGTTGTCGTGTTGTGGTGTTGTAGTGTTGTGGTGTTGTAGTGTTGTGGTGTTGTAGTGTTGTAGTGTTGTAGTGTTGTGGTGTTGTAGTGTTGTAGTGTTGTAGTGTTGTAGTGTTGTTACTCTGTGTTGTAGTGTTGTAGTGTTGTAGTGTTGTAGTGTTGTAGTGTTGTGGTGTTGTAGTGTTGTAGTGTCTGGACAAGTCTGGATAACACTGTGGGGTAGTGTTGTAGTGTTGTGGTGTTGTGGTGTTGTAGTGTTGTAGTGTTGTAGTGTTGTAGTGTTGTGGTGTTGTAGTGTTGTAGTGTTGTAGTGTTGTAGTGTTGTCGTGTTGTGGTGTTGTAGTGTTGTGGTGTTGTAGTGTTGTGGTGTTGTAGTGTTGTAGTGTTGTAGTGTTGTGGTGTTGTAGTGTTGTAGTGTTGTAGTGTTGTTACTCTGTGTTGTAGTGTTGTAGTGTTGTAGTGTTGTAGTGTTGTGGTGTTGTGGTGTTGTAGTGTTGTCGTGTTGTAGTGTTGTAGTGTTGTAGTGTTGTAGTGTTGTAGTGTTGTGGTGTTGTAGTGGTGTAGTGTTGTAGTGTTGTGTTGTTGTAGTGTTGTAGTGTTGTAGTGTTGTAGTGTTGTGGTGTTGTAGTGGTGTAGTGTTGTAGTGTTGTGTTGTTGTAGTGTTGTAGTGTTGTGGTGTTGTAGTGTTGTAGTGTTGTAGTGATGTAGTGTTGTAGTGTTGTGGTGTTGTAGTGTTGTGGTGTTGTAGTGTTTTAGTGTTGTAGTGTTGTAGTGTTGTGGTGTTGTAGTGTTGTGGTGTTGTAGTGTTGTAGTGTTGTAGTGTTTTAGTGTTGTAGTGTTGTGGTGTTGTAGTGTTGTGGTGTTGTAGTGTTGTGGTGTTGTAGTGTTGTGGTGTTGTAGTGTTGTAGTGTTGTGGTGTTGTGGTGTTGTAGTGTTGTGGTGTTGTAGTGTTGTGGTGTTGTAGTGTTGTAGTGTTGTAGTGTTGTGGTGTTGTAGTGTTGTAGTGTTGTGGTGTTGTAGTGTTGTTACTCTGTGTTGTAGTGTTGTAGTGTTGTAGTGTTGTAGTGTTGTAGTGTTGTGATGTTGTGGTGTTGTAGTGTTGTCGTGTTGTAGTGTTGTAGTGTTGTAGTGTTGTAGTGTTGTAGTGTTGTGGTGATGTAGTGTTGTGGTGTTGTAGTGGTGTAGTGTTGTTACTCTGTGTTGTAGTGTTGTAGTGTTGTAGTGTTGTGGTGTTGTAGTGTTGTGGTGTTGTAGTGTTGTAGTGTTGTAGTGTTGTGGTGTTGTGGTGTTGTAGTGTTGTGGTGTTGTAGTGTAGTAGTGTTGTAGTGTTGTAGTGTAGTAGTGTTGTAGTGTTGTAGTGTTGTAGTGTTGTAGTGTTGTAGTGTTGTAGTGTTGTTACTCTGTGTTGTAGTGTTGTAGTGTTGTAGTGTTGTAGTGTTGTGGTGTTGTAGTGTTGTGGCGTTTTAGTGTTGTGTTGTCTGGACCAGTCTGGATAACACTGTGGGGTAGTGTTGTAGTGTTGTAGTGTTGTAGTGTTGTGGTAGTGTTGTGGTGTTGTAGTGTTGTAGTGTTGTAGTGTCGTAGTGTTGTGGTGTTGTAGTGTTGTAGTGTTGTGGTGTTGTGGTGTTGTAGTGTTGTAGTGTTGTGGTGTTGTGGTGTTGTGGTGTTGTATTGTTGTAGTGTCGTAGTGTTGTGGTGTTGTAGTGTTGTCGTGTTGTAGTGTTGTAGTGTTGTAGTGACTAGACCAGTCTGGATAACACTACTGTAGGATCTCCCACCACAGACTGACTATCGGGTCGTTCTATCTTTCCTTCCACTAGGCTACAGTAGAACTCAGTCAAAGGCACAATCTGCAAGACTTCCTGCTCTTCAGTGTTTGTTTGAATTAGGCATATGACATTTTCCCATATCCTTAGTCCACGTATCCATACCTCTGTCTATGAATGTGCAAGTGGTTTAGATCTACGTTTCCTCGGGACCGTCCCTCAACTTTCCAAAGTGTCAAACATTTGAATTGACAGACTGTGCCTTTAATGTTCACCAGATTGTAACCATGAATCAATACTATAATTCTGCTGGATTCTCCAGTGTTGTTTACCCCTGATGTATATAGACAAAGTATTCCAGGGGAAAATATGCCTACACCCCCCCTCCCAAAAAAAAAAACATATTTGTAGAAAAATGTTGAATTTCCTGGGTCTTGAGGCGTATTTCGATTTAAAATATCTTGTTTATTAGTTTGTAATTAGCTTGGAAAACATCAAAAGCGTCCGTAGATACACAACGCTATACAGCCCGCAGTTGTGTGTAATACACACGCTTCTAGCTATTATGTAAATAGGGACTGGGGTGTGAACACACAAACAAACATTTGTAGATGCTTTTTCTGTAAACACATTAATTTAAATTCCATTACTTAATTAATGAGCATTACAACAACAACAAACAAAAAATTACACTTTCTCTATAAAAGAGAAGAAAGATTTGTGAACTCGATATTGAAAACAAGAAGGCCTCTCTATGACCTACCATAGGAGGACCATTGGACTTTCTATCCTGAGCAAGAACAACCTCAAGAGTCCAGCAAAGGCTTCGGAAACGTCTCCAGAGAAACTTACAAACGGTTCATTCTCAATCTCTCAACTTCAGGACACACTGGTCGGGCCACCAGGAAATATCCCCAACATCACCCCTTCATTACCAAGATCTGTCTGGTCATCTCCATCTCCATCCTCAGTACCCCTCTCTACCATGATCTCTATCTGGTCATCTCCATCTCCATCCTCAGTATAATGATTCCTCTCTACTATGATCTCTGTCTGGTCATCTCCATCTCCATCCTCAGTATAATGACCCCTCTCTACTATGATCTCTGTCTGGTCATCTCCATCTCCATCCTCAGTATAATGACTCCTTTCTACCAAGATCTGTCTGGTCATCTCATCTCCATCTCCATCCTCAGTATAATGATTCCTCTCTAC
Source organism: Oncorhynchus mykiss (assembly GCF_013265735.2). NCBI lineage: Eukaryota > Metazoa > Chordata > Actinopteri > Salmoniformes > Salmonidae > Oncorhynchus > Oncorhynchus mykiss. Next base: position 9,499,699 of record NC_048590.1, read on the forward strand.
CATGTTCTCTGTCTGGTCATCTCCATCTCCATCTCCATCTCCATCTCCATCCTCAGTATAATGACTCCTCTCTACCATGTTCCCTGTCTGGTCATCTCCATCTCCAACCTCAGTATAATGACTCCTCTCTACCGTGATCTCTGTCTGGTCATCTCCATCTCCATCTCCATCTCCATCTCCATCCTCAGTATAATGACTCCTCTCTACCGTGATCTCTGTCTGGTCATCTCCATCTCCATCTCCATCCTCAGTATAATGACTCCTCTCTACCGTGATCTCTGTCTGGTCATCTCCATCTCCATCTCCATCTCCATCTCCATCTCCATCCTCAGTATAGTGACTCCTCTCTACCATGTTCTCTGTCTGGTCATCTCCATCTCCATCTCCATCTCCATCCTCAGTATAATGACTCCTCTCTACCATGTTCCCTGTCTGGTCATCTCCATCTCCATCCTCAGTATAATGACTCCTCTCTACCGTGATCTCTGTCTGGTCACCTCCATCTCCATCTCCATCTCCATCCTCAGTATAATGACTCATCTCTACCATGATCTCTGTCTGGTCATCTCCATCTCCATCCTCAGTATAATGACTCCTTTCTACCATGATCTCTGTCTGGTCATCTCCATCTCCATCCTCAGTATAGTGACTCCTCTCTACCATGTTCCCTGTCTGGTCATCTCCATCTCCATCCTCAGTATAATGACTCCTCTCTACCGTGATCTCTGTCTGGTCATCTCCATCTCCATCTCCATCTCCATCCTCAGTATAATGACTCATCTCTACCATGATCTCTGTCTGGTCATCTCCATCTCCATCCTCAGTATAGTGACTCCTCTCTACCGTGATCTCTGTCTGGTCATCTTCATCTCCATCCTCAGTATAATGACTCCTCTCTACCGTGATCTCTGTCTGGTCATCTCCATCTCCATCTCCATCTCCATCCTCAGTATAATGACTCCTCTCTACCATGTTCCCTGTCTGGTCATCTCCATCTCCATCCTCAGTATAATGACTCCTCTCTACCGTGATCTCTGTCTGGTCATCTCCATCTCCATCTCCATCTCCATCCTCAGTATAATGACTCATCTCTACCATGATCTCTGTCTGGTCATCTCCATCTCCATCCTCAGTATAGTGACTCCTCTCTACCGTGATCTCTGTCTGGTCATCTTCATCTCCATCCTCAGTATAATGACTCCTCTCTACCATGTTTCCTGTCTGGTCATCTCCATCTCCATCTCCATCCTCAGTATAATGACTCCTCTCTACCGTGATCTCTGTCTGGTCATCTCCATCTCCATCTCCATCTCCATCCTCAGTATAAGGACTCCTCTCTACCATGATCTCTGTCTGGTCATCTCCATCTCCATCCTCAGTATAATTACTCATCTCTACCATGTTTCCTGTCTGGTCATCTCCATCTCCATCTCCATCTCCATCCTCAGTATAATGACTCCTCTCTACCGTGATCTCTGTCTAGTCATCTCCATCTCCATCTCCATCTCCATCCTCAGTATAATGACTCCTCTCTACCATGATCTCTGTCTGGTCATCTCCATCTCCATCCTCAGTATAATTACTCATCTCTACCATGTTTCCTGTCTGGTCATCTCCATCTCCATCTCCATCTCCATCCTCAGTATAATGTCTCCTCTCTACCATGATCTCTGTCTGGTCATCTCCATCTCCATCCTCAGTATAATGACTCCTCTCTACCATGTTTCCTGTCTGGTCATCTCCATCTCCATCTCCATCTCCATCCTCAGTATAATGACTCCTCTCTACCGTGATCTCTGTCTGGTCACCTCCCTGTTTTGACTCTCCTCCTTACCTTCCTCTCTCATCTCCCGGTTTTGACTCACCTCCCTGCCTCACATCCTCCCCGCCTGCCTGCCACATTAGTGGGTTGAATTTATGACATCGTTAGCAGGAGGTATTAGTTCTGTTAGGACAGAGAGTAACTTCTCCTTCTTTCCGTTTAGTGGCCCTTTAAAGAGGCTGTATTTAACCCTGTAGTACCAGTCACTGAGGAAGTCTACCTTCCTCTTCTACCTGAGCTACGAAACTAAAACGTGTACAATACCACCACTGATAGGTCAGCGTTGATACCAATCAAAATGAGAAAGACAAATCTTAGTATACATTTAATATATATATATATATATATCTCTGTTATGAAAAGGACTGGTCTAAATGAAAGAGCCAATTAATAAAAAAATAAATTCTCGTCTCTCCAATAATTTCCATGTAGGGTTTTAGGGGAGGTTGAGATGTCTGTGTGCTGCCGGTGTGGCCATGTGGTCTCCTCACTCTTTCCCCAGGCTGCGCTCATTAAACTGGAGGAGAGGGATAAGAAACCATTAAAGATTAAAGAGGTGGGTTTAGTTTATTGTTCTCAAACAGCATCTGTCAGACTCGGGGGGGGGGGGGGGGGGGGACTTAGTGATTTGGAGCTCCACTCCTCCCCCCTATGTTCTTCTACTGGACGATGCTCGACCAAATGTGCGCCGCCCCATGGGCCTCCCAGCCGGCTGCGACAGAGCCTGGAGTCGGACCCAGAATCGCCAGTGGCACAGCTAGCACTGAGACCACTGCACCGCTCGGGAGGCTGTAAACATTTACGACCTTTTAATTCGCCGTGAACACAACCAGTCATGATGTTTTCTTCTGATTTGTCAAACAAATCACTTTTTAAAAAAAAAGTAAGTTACCTTCGCACATTCATGCAGAATAATTCCAGCATCCGAACAGTGCACTGTGCACCCGCCAACTCTCCTTCAATTCGCAGGTGGCTGAAACTATCTCACCAGGAGAAAGCATCCGAGCGAGTGAAACAGCGCCCCCTCTGTCTTACTATGTGTAGCCCATGTATCTGATGCTGTCTGGGCAAAAAGAGTATGACATGCTGTACATGTCCTCTGTCTCCACGACGATGGCAGTATTATCAGCAGCACCTGTCTTTTTAACTGAAGTCAATTTTTTTGGTTCAAATTAAATCTTTCTTTTAATTTTCTCTGCCCCGCTCTGAAAGAGCCTAATTTCTGCATCGGCCCAACTTTGAAAGAGTCTAATTTCTGCATCTGCCCTACTCTGAAAGAGCCTCATTTCTGCATCTGCCCAACTTTGAAAGAGTCTAATTTCTGCATCTGCCCCACTCTGAAAGAGTCTAATTTCTGCATCTGCCCCACTCTGAAAGAGCCTCATTTCTGCATCTGCCCAACTTTGAAAGAGTCTAATTTCTGCATCTGCCCCACTCTGAAAGAGCCTAATTTCTGCATCTGCCCCACTCTGAAAGAGTCTAATTTCTGCATCTGCCCCACTCTGAAAGAGCCTCATTTCTGCATCTGCCCAACTTTGAAAGAGTCTAATTTATGCATCTGCCCTACTCTGAAAGAGCCTCATTTCTGCATCTGCCCAACTTTGAAAGAGTCTAATTTCTGCATCTGCCCTACTCTGAAAGAGCCTCATTTCTGCATCTGCCCCACTCTGAAAGAGTCTAATTTCTGCATCTGCCCCACTCTGAAAGAGTCTAATTTCTGCATCTGCCCCACTCTGAAAGAGTCTAATTTCTGCATCTGCCCCACTCTGAAAGAGTCTAATTTCTGCATCTTCCCAACTCTGAAAGAGTCTAATTTCTGCATCTGCCCCACTCTGAAAGAGTCTAATTTCTGCATCTGCCCCACTCTGAAAGAGCCTCATTTCTGCATCTGCACAACTTTGAAAGAGTCTAATTTCTGCATCTGCCCCACTCTGAAAGAGCCTAATTTCTGCATCTGCCCCACTCTGAAAGAGTCTAATTTCTGCATCTGCCCCACTCTGAAAGAGCCTCATTTCTGCATCTGCCCAACTTTGAAAGAGTCTAATTTATGCATCTGCCCTACTCTGAAAGAGCCTCATTTCTGCATCTGCCCAACTTTGAAAGAGTCTAATTTCTGCATCTGCCCTACTCTGAAAGAGCCTCATTTCTGCATCTGCCCCACTCTGAAAGAGTCTAATTTCATCTTCTGCCCCACTCTGAAAGAGTCTAATTTCTGCATCTGCCCCACTCTGAAAGAGTCTAATTTCATCTTCTGCCCCACTCTGAAAGAGCCTAATTTCATCTTCTGCCACACTCTGAAAGAGCCTAATTTCATCTTCTGCCCCACTCTGAAAGAGTCTAATTTCTGCATCTGCCCCACTCTGAAAGAGTCTAATTTCATCTTCTGCCCCACTCTGAAAGAGCCTAATTTCATCTTCTGCCCCACTCTGAAAGAGTCTAATTTCTGCATCTGCCCCACTCTGAAAGAGTCTAATTTCATCTTCTGCCCCACTCTGAAAGAGCCTAATTTCATCTTCTGCCACACTCTGAAAGAGCCTAATTTCATCTTTCATCCGCTGGTCAGACTACACTGGTCAGACTCTGCTGGTCAGACTCCGCTGGTCAGACTGCAATGGTCAGACTACACTGGTCAGACTGCACTGGTCAGACTGCAATGGTCAGACTGCAATGGTCAGACTGCACTGGTCAGACTGCAATGGTCAGACTGCAATGGTCAGACTCCACTGGTCAGACTGCAATGTTCAGACTGCACCTTCTGGCTAAGACACATATGAAACATGAAACAGACATCACTATGATCAGACATAACCATGAACAGACATCATCATGAAACAGACATCATCATGAAACAGACATCATCATGATCAGACATCATCATGAAACAGACATCACCATGAAACAGACATCGCCATGAAACAGACATCACCATGAAACAGACATCACTATGAACAGATGAAACAGACATCATGAACAGACATCATCATGAACAGACATCACCATGAAACAGACATCATCATGAACAGACATCATCATGAAACAGACATCACCATGAACAGACATCACCATGAAACAGGCATCATCATGAACAGACATCATCATGAAACAGACATCACCATGAAACAGACATCACCATGAAACAGACATCATTATGAAACAGACATCATCATGAAACAGATGAAACAGACATCACCATGAAACAGATGAAACAGACATCATCATGAAACAGACATCACCATGAAACAGACATCATCATGAAACAGACATCACCATGAAACAGACATCACCATGAAACAGACATCATCATGAAACAGACATCATCATGAAACAGACATCATCATGAACAGATGAAACAGACATCACCATGAAACAGACATCACCATGAAACAGACATCATTATGAAACAGACATCATCATGAAACAGATGAAACAGACATCACCATGAAACAGATGAAACAGACATCATCATGAAACAGACATCACCATGAAACAGACATCACCATGAAACAGACATCACCATGAAACAGACATCACCATGAAACAGACATCACCATGAACAGACATCACTATGAAACAGACATCACCATGAAACAGACATCATCATGAAACAGACATCACCATGAAACAGACATCATCATGAAACAGACATCACCATGAACAGACATCACCATGAAACAGACATCACTATGAAACAGACATCACCATGAAACAGACATCACCATGAAACAGACATCATCATGAAACAGACATCACCATGAACAGACATCACCATGAAACAGACATCACTATGAAACAGACATCACCATGAAACAGACATCATCATGAAACAGACATCACCATGAACAGACATCACCATGAAACAGACATCACTATGAAACAGACATCACCATGAAACAGACATCATCATGAAACAGACATCACCATGAACAGACATCACCATGAAACAGACATCACTATGAAACAGACATCACCATGAACAGACATCACCATGAAACAGACATCACCATGAAACAGACATCACCATGAAACAGACATCACCATGAAACAGACATCACCATGAAACAGACATCACCATGAAACAGACATCACCATGAACAGACATCACCATGAAACAGACATCACCATGAAACAGACATCACCATGAACAGACATCACCATGAAACAGACATCACTATGAAACAGACATCATTATGAAACAGACATCATCATGAACAGACATCACCATGAAACAGACATCACTATGAAACAGACATCATTATGAAACAGACATCATCATGAACAGACATCACCATGAAACAGACATCACCATGAAACAGACATCACTATGAAACAGACATCACCATGAAACAGACATCATCATGAAACAGACATCACCATGAACAGATGAAACAGACATCACCATGAAACAGACATCACCATGAAACAGACATCACCATGAAACAGACATCACCATGAAACAGACATCACCATGAAACAGACATCACCATGAACAGATGAAACAGACATCATCATGAACAGATGAAACAGACATCATCATGAACAGATGAAACAGACATCATCATGAACAGACATCACCATGAAACAGACATCATCATGAACAGACATCACCATGAAACAGACATCATCATGAACAGACATCACCATGAAACAGACATCACCATGAACAGATGAAACAGACATCATCATGAACAGACATCATCATGAAACAGACATCATCATGAACAGACATCACCATGAAACAGACATCATCATGAACAGACATCACCATGAAACAGACATCATCATGAACAGACATCACCATGAAACAGACATCACCATGAACAGACATCACCATGAACAGATGAAACAGACATCATCATGAACAGACATCACCATGAAACAGACATCACCATGAACAGACATCACTATGAAACAGACATCACCATGAACAGACATCACCATGAACAGATGAAACAGACATCACCATGAACAGACATCACCATGAAACAGACATCACCATGAACAGACATCACTATGAAACAGACATCACCATGAACAGACATCACCATGAACAGACATCACCATGAAACAGACATCACCATGAACAGACATCACCATGAAACAGACATCACCATGAACAGATGAAACAGACATCACCATGAAACAGACATCATCATGAACAGACATCACCATGAAACAGACATCATCATGAACAGACATCACCATGAAACAGACATCACCATGAACAGATGAAACAGACATCATCATGAACAGACATCACCATGAAACAGACATCACCATGAACAGATGAAACAGACATCACCATGAAACAGACATCACCATGAACAGATGAAACAGACATCACCATGAAACAGACATCACCATGAAACAGATGAAACAGACATCACCATGAACAGACATCACCATGAAACAAACATCACCATGAAACAAACATCACCATGAAACAGACATCACCATGAAACAGACATCACCATGAAACAGATGAAACAGACATCACCATGAACAGACATCACCATGAAACAGACATCACCATGAACAGACATCACCATGAAACAAACATCACCATGAAACAGACATCACCATGAAACAGACATCACCATGAAACAGACATCACTATGAAACAGACATCACCATGAAACAGACATCACCATGAAACAGACATCATCATGAACAGATGAAACAGACATCACCATGAACAGACATCACCATGAACAGACATCACCATGAACAGACATCACCATGAACAGACATCACCATGAACAGACATCACCATGAACAGACATCACCATGAACAGACATCACCATGAACAGATGAAACAGACATCACCATGAACAGACATCACCATGAAACAGACATCATCATGAACAGACATCACCATGAACAGACATCACCATGAACAGACATCACCATGAACAGACATCACCATGAACAGACATCACCATGAACAGACATCACCATGAAACAGACATCACCATGAAACAGACATCACCATGAAACAGACATCACCATGAAACAGACATCACCATGAAACAGACATCACCATGAACAGATGAAACAGACATCACCATGAAACAGACATCACCATGAAACAGACATCACCATGAAACAGACATCACCATGAACAGACATCACCATGAACAGACATCACCATGAACAGATGAAACAGACATCACCATGAAACAGACATCACCATGAAACAGACATCACCATGAAACAGACATCACCATGAAACAGACATCACCATGAAACAGACATCACTATGAAACAGACATCACCATGAAACAGACATCACCATGAACAGATGAAACAGACATCACCATGAAACAGACATCACCATGAAACAGACATCACCATGAAACAGACATCACCATGAACAGACATCACCATGAACAGACATCACCATGAACAGATGAAACAGACATCACCATGAAACAGACATCACCATGAAACAGACATCACCATGAACAGATGAAACAGACATCACCATGAACAGATGAAACAGACATCACCATGAAACAGACATCACCATGAACAGATGAAACAGACATCACTATGAAACAGACATCACCATGAAACAGACATCACCATGAAACAGACATCACCATGAACAGATGAAACAGACATCACCATGAAACAGACATCACCATGAAACAGACATCACCATGAAACAGACATCACCATGAAACAGACATCACCATGAACAGACATCACTATGAAACAGACATCACCATGAAACAGACATCACCATGAACAGACATCACCATGAACAGACATCACTATGAAACAGACATCACCATGAAACAGACATCACCATGAACAGACATCACCATGAACAGACATCACCATGAAACAGACATCACCATGAAACAGACATCACCATGAACAGACATCACTATGAAACAGACATCACCATGAAACAGACATCACCATGAACAGACATCACTATGAAACAGACATCACCATGAAACAGACATCACCATGAAACAGACATCATCATGAAACAGACATCACCATGAAACAGACATCACCATGAAACAGACATCACCATGAAACAGATGAAACCGTCCTCTGTATCTTCCATCATTCTCCCATCATAAAACATACACTCTGTCCCACTAAACACAGAGCAATAAGGACAAAAAGAAAAACTCATTAACTAGGTAAACAATATTAATCACATGACTAGTTTGCCTTCGGGGCAACAGTCTGTGTCTGTGACAAAATGAGTAAACTGTGTTTCAGACGACTTCTTGATGATCGGCCTTACTGCACAGTAACTCACAAGGGGAACAGAATGTCCAGTATGCAACTTATAATAGTATTATATTAATCTAATCCTTTCTTAGCGTCTGTTGTGACTTTAAGAAAGACTCAGACCCCAACCCCAAACTCAGACCCACCCAAACCTCAGACCCCAGCCCCAGGCCCATCCCCAACCCCAGGCCCATCCCCAACCCCAGCCCCACCCCAGCCCCAACCCCATCCCCAACCCCAGCCCCACCCCAGGCCCAACCCCAACCCCAGCCCCAACCCCATCCCCAACCCCAGCCCCACCCCAGGCCCATCCCCAACCCCAGCCCCACCCCAGGCCCAACCCCAACCCCAGCCCCAACCCCAGCCCCACCCCAACATCAGCCCCACCCCAACATCAGCCCCAACCCCAGCCCCACCCCAACATCAGCCCCACCCCAACCCCAGCCCCGGCCCCAGCCCCAGCTTCTTCACAGCGTCCAACCCGCCCGTTCCCTCTGCAGGGACACAGAGACATCATTCCATTACAGCGTCTCAAGCGTCATTTATCATCGCAGACAGTTGATTAATTAAGCCTGTCGTCTGAATTAGCCTCACTTTCCTCTCATCAAGGTGTAGGCACCACCCAGGGGGATCAGGGGAGAGGAGAGGTGGAACAATAACACTACCTACTACTGCTGGGGACTACTGAGACTCGGTCACAGCCTCACTAACACTAACTACCACTACTGAGACTCTGTCACAGCTACAATAACACTAACTACCACTACTGAGACTGTCACAGCTACAATAACATGACCTACTACTGCTGGGGATGACTGAGACTCTGTCACAGCTACAATAACATGACCTACTACTGCTGGGGATGACTGAGACTCGGTCACAGCTACACTAACATTACCTACTACTGCTGAGGAATACTGAGACTCGGTCACAGCTACAATAACATTACCTACTACTGCTGGGGACTACTGAGACTCGGTCACAGCTACAATAACATTACCTACTACTGCTGGGACGACTGAGACTCTGTCACAGCCTCACTAACACTAACTACCACTACTGAAACTCTGTCACAGCCTCACTAACACTAACTACCACTACTGAGACTCTGTCACAGCCTCACTAACACTAACTACCACTACTGAGACTCTGTCACAGCCTCACTAACACTAACTACTACTGCTGGAGACTACTGAGACTCTGTCACAGCTCACTAACACTAACTACCACTACTGAGACTCTGTCACAGCCTCACCAACACTAACTACCACTACTGAGACAATGTCACAGCCTCACTAACACTAACTACCACTACTGGGGACTACTGAGACTCTGTCACAGCCTCACTAACACTAACTACCACTACTGAGACTCTGTCACAGCCTCACTAACACTAACTACCACTACTGAGACTCTGTCACAGCTACAATAACACTAACTACCACTACTGAGACTGTCACAGCTACAATAACATGACCTACTACTGCTGGGGATGACTGAGACTCTGTCACAGCTACAATAACATGACCTACTACTGCTGGGGATGACTGAGACTCGGTCACAGCTACAATAACATTACCTACTACTGCTGGGGATGACTGAGACTCTGTCACAGCTACACTAACATTACCTACTACTGCTGAGGAATACTGAGACTCGGTCACAGCTACAATAACATTACCTACTACTGCTGGGGACTACTGAGACTCGGTCACAGCTACAATAACATTACCTACTACTGCTGGGACGACTGAGACTCTGTCACAGCCTCACTAACACTAACTACCACTACTGAAACTCTGTCACAGCCTCACTAACACTAACTACCACTACTGAGACTATGTCACAGCCTCACTAACACTAACTACCACTACTGAGACTCTGTCACAGCCTCACTAACACTAACTACTACTGCTGGAGACTACTGAGACTCTGTCACAGCTCACTAACACTAACTACCACTACTGAGACTCTGTCACAGCCTCACCAACACTAACTACCACTACTGAGACAATGTCACAGCCTCATTAACACTAACTACCACTACTGGGGACTACTGAGACTCTGTCACAGCCTCACTAACACTAACTACCACTACTGAGACTCTGTCATAGCCTCACTAACACTAACTACCAATACTGAGACTCTGTCACAGCCTCACTAACACTAACTACCACTACTGAGACTCTGTCACAGCCTCACTACCACAAACTACCACTACTGAGACTGTCACAGCTACAATAACATGACCTACTACTGCTGGGGATGACTGAGACTCTGTCACAGCTACAATAACATGACCTACTACTGCTGGGGATGACTGAGACTCGGTCACAGCTACAATAACATTACCTACTACTGCTGGGGATGACTGAGACTCTGTCACAGCTACACTAACATTACCTACTACTGCTGAGGAATACTGAGACTCGGTCACAGCTACAATAACATTACCTACTACTGCTGGGGACTACTGAGACTCGGTCACAGCTACAATAACATTACCTACTACTGCTGGGACGACTGAGACTCTGTCACAGCCTCACTAACACTAACTACCACTACTGAAACTCTGTCACAGCCTCACTAACACTAACTACCACTACTGAGACTCTGTCACAGCCTCACTAACACTAACTACCACTACTGAGACTCTGTCACAGCCTCACTAACACTAACTACTACTGCTGGAGACTACTGAGACTCTGTCACAGCTCACTAACACTAACTACCACTACTGAGACTCTGTCACAGCCTCACCAACACTAACTACCACTACTGAGACAATGTCACAGCCTCACTAACACTAACTACCACTACTGGGGACTACTGAGACTCTGTCACAGCCTCACTAACACTAACTACCACTACTGAGACTCTGTCATAGCCTCACTAACACTAACTACCAATACTGAGACTCTGTCACAGCCTCACTAACACTAACTACCACTACTGAGACTCTGTCACAGCCTCACTACCACAAACTACCACTACTGAGACTGTCACAGCTACAATAACATGACCTACTACTGCTGGGGATGACTGAGACTCTGTCACAGCTACAATAACATGACCTACTACTGCTGGGGATGACTGAGACTCGGTCACAGCTACAATAACATTACCTACTACTGCTGGGGATGACTGAGACTCTGTCACAGCTACACTAACATTACCTACTACTGCTGAGGAATACTGAGACTCGGTCACAGCTACAATAACATTACCTACTACTGCTGGGGACTACTGAGACTCGGTCACAGCTACAATAACATTACCTACTACTGCTGGGACGACTGAGACTCTGTCACAGCCTCACTAACACTAACTACCACTACTGAAACTCTGTCACAGCCTCACTAACACTAACTACCACTACTGAGACTCTGTCACAGCCTCACTAACACTAACTACCACTACTGAGACTCTGTCACAGCCTCACTAACACTAACTACTACTGCTGGAGACTACTGAGACTCTGTCACAGCTCACTAACACTAACTACCACTACTGAGACTCTGTCACAGCCTCACCAACACTAACTACCACTACTGAGACAATGTCACAGCCTCACTAACACTAACTACCACTACTGGGGACTACTGAGACTCTGTCACAGCCTCACTAACACTAACTACCACTACTGAGACTCTGTCATAGCCTCACTAACACTAACTACCAATAATGAGACTCTGTCACAGCCTCACTAACACTAACTACCACTACTGAGACTCTGTCACAGCCTCACTACCACAAACTACCACTACTGAGACTGTCACAGCTACAATAACATGACCTACTACTGCTGGGGATGACTGAGACTCTGTCACAGCTACAATAACATGACCTACTACTGCTGGGGATGACTGAGACTCGGTCACAGCTACAATAACATTACCTACTACTGCTGGGGATGACTGAGACTCTGTCACAGCTACACTAACATTACCTACTACTGCTGAGGAATACTGAGACTCGGTCACAGCTACAATAACATTACCTACTACTGCTGGGGACTACTGAGACTCGGTCACAGCTACAATAACATTACCTACTACTGCTGGGACGACTGAGACTCTGTCACAGCCTCACTAACACTAACTACCACTACTGAAACTCTGTCACAGCCTCACTAACACTAACTACCACTACTGAGACTCTGTCACAGCCTCACTAACACTAACTACCACTACTGAGACTCTGTCACAGCCTCACTAACACTAACTACTACTGCTGGAGACTACTGAGACTCTGTCACAGCTCACTAACACTAACTACCACTACTGAGACTCTGTCACAGCCTCACCAACACTAACTACCACTACTGAGACAATGTCACAGCCTCACTAACACTAACTACCACTACTGGGGACTACTGAGACTCTGTCACAGCCTCACTAACACTAACTACCACTACTGAGACTCTGTCATAGCCTCACTAACACTAACTACCAATACTGAGACTCTGTCACAGCCTCACTAACACTAACTACCACTACTGAGACTCTGTCACAGCCTCACTACCACAAACTACCACTACTGAGACTCTGTCACAGCCTCACTAACACTAACTACCAATACTGAGACTCTGTCACAGCCTCACTAACACTAACTACCACTACTGAGACTCTGTCACAGCCTCACTACCACGAACTACCACTACTGAGACTCTGTCACAGCTACACTAACACTAACTACCACTACTGAAACTCTGTCACAGCTCACTAACACTAACTACCACTACTGAGACTCTGTCACAGCCTCACTAACACTAACTACCACTACTGAGACTCTGTTACAACTACACTAACACTAACTACCACTACTGAGACTCTGTCACAGCCTCACTAACACTAACTACTACTGCTGGAGACTACTGAGACTCTGTCACAGCTCACTAACACTAACTACCACTACTGAGACTCTGTCACAGCCTCACCAACACTAACTACCACTACTGAGACAATGTCACAGCCTCACTAACACTAACTACCACTACTGGGGACTACTGAGACTCTGTCACAGCCTCACTAACACTAACTACCACTACTGAGACTCTGTCATAGCCTCACTAACACTAACTACCAATACTGAGACTCTGTCACAGCCTCACTAACACTAACTACCACTACTGAGACTCTGTCACAGCCTCACTACCACAAACTACCACTACTGAGACTGTCACAGCTACAATAACATGACCTACTACTGCTGGGGATGACTGAGACTCTGTCACAGCTACAATAACATGACCTACTACTGCTGGGGATGACTGAGACTCGGTCACAGCTACAATAACATTACCTACTACTGCTGGGGATGACTGAGACTCTGTCACAGCTACACTAACATTACCTACTACTGCTGAGGAATACTGAGACTCGGTCACAGCTACAATAACATTACCTACTACTGCTGGGGACTACTGAGACTCGGTCACAGCTACAATAACATTACCTACTACTGCTGGGACGACTGAGACTCTGTCACAGCCTCACTAACACTAACTACCACTACTGAAACTCTGTCACAGCCTCACTAACACTAACTACCACTACTGAGACTCTGTCACAGCCTCACTAACACTAACTACCACTACTGAGACTCTGTCACAGCCTCACTAACACTAACTACTACTGCTGGAGACTACTGAGACTCTGTCACAGCTCACTAACACTAACTACCACTACTGAGACTCTGTCACAGCCTCACCAACACTAACTACCACTACTGAGACAATGTCACAGCCTCACTAACACTAACTACCACTACTGGGGACTACTGAGACTCTGTCACAGCCTCACTAACACTAACTACCACTACTGAGACTCTGTCATAGCCTCACTAACACTAACTACCAATAATGAGACTCTGTCACAGCCTCACTAACACTAACTACCACTACTGAGACTCTGTCACAGCCTCACTACCACAAACTACCACTACTGAGACTGTCACAGCTACAATAACATGACCTACTACTGCTGGGGATGACTGAGACTCTGTCACAGCTACAATAACATGACCTACTACTGCTGGGGATGACTGAGACTCGGTCACAGCTACAATAACATTACCTACTACTGCTGGGGATGACTGAGACTCTGTCACAGCTACACTAACATTACCTACTACTGCTGAGGAATACTGAGACTCGGTCACAGCTACAATAACATTACCTACTACTGCTGGGGACTACTGAGACTCGGTCACAGCTACAATAACATTACCTACTACTGCTGGGACGACTGAGACTCTGTCACAGCCTCACTAACACTAACTACCACTACTGAAACTCTGTCACAGCCTCACTAACACTAACTACCACTACTGAGACTCTGTCACAGCCTCACTAACACTAACTACCACTACTGAGACTCTGTCACAGCCTCACTAACACTAACTACTACTGCTGGAGACTACTGAGACTCTGTCACAGCTCACTAACACTAACTACCACTACTGAGACTCTGTCACAGCCTCACCAACACTAACTACCACTACTGAGACAATGTCACAGCCTCACTAACACTAACTACCACTACTGGGGACTACTGAGACTCTGTCACAGCCTCACTAACACTAACTACCACTACTGAGACTCTGTCATAGCCTCACTAACACTAACTACCAATACTGAGACTCTGTCACAGCCTCACTAACACTAACTACCACTACTGAGACTCTGTCACAGCCTCACTACCACAAACTACCACTACTGAGACTCTGTCACAGCCTCACTAACACTAACTACCAATACTGAGACTCTGTCACAGCCTCACTAACACTAACTACCACTACTGAGACTCTGTCACAGCCTCACTACCACGAACTACCACTACTGAGACTCTGTCACAGCTACACTAACACTAACTACCACTACTGAAACTCTGTCACAGCTCACTAACACTAACTACCACTACTGAGACTCTGTCACAGCCTCACTAACACTAACTACCACTACTGAGACTCTGTTACAACTACACTAACACTAACTACCACTACTGAGACTCTGTCACAGCCTCACTAACACTAACTACCACTACTGAGACTCTGTCACAGCCTCACTAACACTAACTACCACTACTGAGACTCTGTCACAGCCTCACTAACACTAACTACCACTACTGAGACTCTGTTACAACTACACTAACACTAACTACCACTACTGAGACTCTGTCACAGCCTCACTAACACTAACTACCACTACTGAGACTCTGTCATAGCCTCACTAACACTAACTACCACTACTGAGACTCTGTCACAGCCTCACCAACACTAACTACCACTACTGAGACTCTGTCACAGCTATACTAACACTAACTACCACTACTGAGACTCTGTCACAGCTATACTAACACTAACTACCACTACTGAGACTCTGTCACAGCCTCACTAACACTAACTACCACTACTGAGACTCTGTCACAGCTATACTAACACTAACTACCACTACTGAGACTCTGTCACAGCTATACTAACACTAACTACCACTACTGAGACTCTGTTACAACTACACTAACACTAACTACCACTACTGAGACTCTGTCACAGCCTCACTAACACTAACTACCACTACTGAGACTCTGTCATAGCCTCACTAACACTAACTACCACTACTGAGACTCTGTCACTGCCTCACTAACACTAACTACCACTACTGAGACTCTGTCACAGCCTCACTAACACTAACTACCACTACTGAGACTCTGTCACAGCTATACTAACACTAACTACCACTACTGAGACTCTGTCACAGCTATACTAACACTAACTACCACTACTGAGACTCTGTCACAGCTATACTAACACTAACTACCACTACTGAGACTCTGTCACAGCCTCACTAACACTAACTACCACTACTGAGACTCTGTCACAGCCTCACTAACTACTACTATTGAGACTCTGTCACAGCTATACTAACACTAACTACCACTACTGAGACTCTGTCACAGCCTCACTAACACTAACTACCACTACTGAGACTCTGTCACAGCCTCACTAACACTAACTACCACTACTGAGACTCTGTCACAGCCTCACTAACACTAACTACTACTACTGAGACTCTGTCACAGCTATACTAACACTAACTACCACTACTGAGACTCTGTCACAGCCTCACTAATACTAACTACCACTACTGAGACTCTGTCACAGCTATACTAACACTAACTACCACTACTGAGACTCTGTCACAGCCTCACTAACACTAACTACCACTACTGAGACTCTGTCACAGCCTCACTAACACTAACTACCACTACTGAGACTCTGTTACAACTACACTAACACTAACTACCACTACTGAGACTCTGTCACAGCCTCACTAACACTAACTACCACTACTGAGACTCTGTCATAGCCTCACTAACACTAACTACCACTACTGAGACTCTGTCACAGCCTCACCAACACTAACTACCACTACTGAGACTCTGTCACAGCTATACTAACACTAACTACCACTACTGAGACTCTGTCACAGCTATACTAACACTAACTACCACTACTGAGACTCTGTCACAGCCTCACTAACACTAACTACCACTACTGAGACTCTGTCACAGCTATACTAACACTAACTACCACTACTGAGACTCTGTCACAGCTATACTAACACTAACTACCACTACTGAGACTCTGTTACAACTACACTAACACTAACTACCACTACTGAGACTCTGTCACAGCCTCACTAACACTAACTACCACTACTGAGACTCTGTCACAGCTATACTAACACTAACTACCACTACTGAGACTCTGTCACAGCTATACTAACACTAACTACCACTACTGAGACTCTGTCACAGCTATACTAACACTAACTACCACTACTGAGACTCTGTCACAGCCTCACTAACACTAACTACCACTACTGAGACTCTGTCACAGCCTCACTAACTACTACTACTGAGACTCTGTCACAGCTATACTAACACTAACTACCACTACTGAGACTCTGTCACAGCCTCACTAACACTAACTACCACTACTGAGACTCTGTCACAGCCTCACTAACACTAACTACCACTACTGAGACTCTGTCACAGCCTCACTAACACTAACTACTACTACTGAGACTCTGTCACAGCTATACTAACACTAACTACCACTACTGAGACTCTGTCACAGCCTCACTAACACTAACTACCACTACTGAGACTCTGTCACAGCTATACTAACACTAACTACCACTACTGAGACTCTGTCACAGCCTCACTAACACTAACTACCACTACTGAGACTCTGTCACAGCCTCACTAACACTAACTACCACTACTGAGACTCTGTCACAGCTATACTAACACTAACTACCACTACTGAGACTCTGTCACAGCTATACTAACACTAACTACCACTGCTGGGGACGACTGTAGCTCCTCTAAAAAAACATATTCAAGACTCGTAAAGCTACTCATTGACGCTGATGATCTAACGTGACGTTTTAAAGAGGAGTCCTGTTGGTTGTGTTCTGTCCACCACTTCCTCTTCAGCAGGATGGGCGTGACGTTTTAAAGAGGAGTCCTGTTGGTTGTGTTCCGTCCACCACTTCTTCTTCAGCTGGATGGGTCTGCTCCACGGGTGAGTGCCGCAGCAGAGACCCTTAATGACATGGAAGGGATATGTATTAGCTGTGTGTGTGTGTGTGTTTGTGTGTGTGTGTGTGTGTGTGTGTGTGTGTGTGTGTGTGTGTGTGTGTGTGTGTGTGTGTGTGTGTGTGTGTGCGTGTGATATAGAGAGCCTGCTTTACTGAAAGGGGCACGCTCATCATCAACCCTCACACTTCAGGTCCACTCATAGACCATTAGAACGGAGGAGGACTGACGTTGTTTGTAATACACACACACACACACACACACACACACACCACAGACACAAACACACTTCATCTAGAAGGACGTCCACTGACGAGACACCTCACATACTGAAGGAAAACACACACACTCACACTCACACACACACACACACACACACACACACACACACACACACACACACACACACACACACACACCAAATCAAAATCAAATCAAATGTATTTATATAGCCCTTCGTACATCAGCTGATATCTCAAAGTGCTGTACAGAAACCCAGCCTAAAACCCCAAACAGCAAGCAATGCAGGTGTAGAAGCACGGTGGCTAGTAAAAACTCCCTAGAAAGGCCAAAACCTAGGAAGAAACCAGGCTATGAGGGGTGGCCAGTCCTCTTCTGGCTGTGCCGGGTGGAGATTATAACAGAACATGGCCAAGACACACACACACACACACACCTTTATGTTTACTAGTCCAGGGTCGTCTCATCACAACATGACCCCAGTCAGATGTTTACCAGTCCAGGGTCGTCTCATCACAACATGACCCCAGTCAGATGTTGACCAGTCCAGGGTCGTCTCATCACAACATGACCCCAGTCAGATGTTGACCAGTCCAGGGTCGTCTCATCACAACATGACCCCAGTCAGATGTTTACCAGTCCAGGGTCGTCTCATCACAACATGACCCCAGTCAGATGTTTACCAGTCCAGGGTCGTCTCATCACAACATGACCCCAGTCAGATGTTTACCAGTCCAGGGTCGTCTCATCACAACATGACCCCAATCAGATGTTTACCATCCAGGGTCGTCTCATCACAACATGACCCCAGTCAGATGTTTACCAGTCCAGGGTCGTCTCATCACAACATGACCCCAGTCAGATGTTTACCAGTCCAGGGTCGTCTCATCACAACATGACCCCAGTCAGATGTTTACCAGTCCAGGGTCGTCTCATCACAACATGACCCCAGTCAGATGTTTACCAGTCCAGGGTCGTCTCATCACAACATGACCCCAGTCAGATGTTTACCAGTCCAGGGTCGTGTCTCAACACAACATGACCCCAGTCAGATGTTTACCAGTCCAGGGTCGTCTCATCACAACATGACCCCAGTCAGATGTTTACCAGGCCAGGGTCGTCTCATCACAACATGACCCCAGTCAGATGTTGACCAGTCCAGGGTCGTCTCATCACAACATGACCCCAGTCAGATGTTTACCAGTCCAGGGTCGTCTCATCACAACATGACCCCAGTCAGATGTTTACCAGTCCAGGGTCGTCTCATCACAACATGACACCAGTCAGATGTTTACCAGTCCAGGGTCGTCTCATCACAACATGACCCCAGTCAGATGTTTACCAGTCCAGGGTCGTCTCATCACAACATGTATACAAATGTGGACACCCTTTCAAATTCCTGGGTCTATTTCAGCCATACCCGTTGCTGACAGGTGTATAAAATCGAGCACACAGCCATGCAATCTCCATGGACAAACATTGGCAGTAGAATGGGCCTTACTGAAGAGCTCAGTGACTTTCAACGTGGCACCATCATAGGATGTCACCTTTCCAACAAAACATTTCTCCTAGATGTTTCTGCCCAGTTGGAGCTGCCACGGTCAACTGTAAGCCCTGTTATTGTGAAGTGGAAACATCTAGGAGAAAAAACGGCTCAGCCGCGAAGTGGTAGGCCACACAAGCTCACGGAACGGGACCTGCGAGTGCTGAAGAGCATAGCGCAAAAAAAAATGTCTGTCCTCGGTTGCAACCCTCACTACCGAGTTCCAAACTGCCTCTGTAAGCAACGTCAGCACAAGAACTGTTCATCGGGAGCTTCATGAAATGGGTTTCCATGGCAGAGCAGCAGCACACAAGCCTAAGATCACCATGCGCAATGCCAAGCGCTGGCTGGAGTGGTGTAAAGCTCGCCGCCATTGGACTCTGGAGCAGTGGAATCGCATTCTCTGGAGTGATGAATCACACTTCACCATCTGGCAGTCTGACGGACAAATCTGGGTTTGGCGGATGCCAGGAGAACGCTACCTTGGCTGAATGCATATTGCCAACTGTAAAGTTTGGTGGATGAGGAATAATGTTCTGGGTCTGTTTTTCATGGTTCGGAATAGGCCCTTAAGTTCCAGTGAAGGGAAATCTTAACGCTACAGCATACAATGACATTCTAGAGGATTCTGTGATTCCAACTCTGTGGCAACAGTTTGGAGAAGGCCCTTTCCTGTTTCAGCATGACAATGCTCCCGTGCACAAAGCGAGGTCCGTACAGAAATGGTTTGTTGAGATCAGTGTGGAAGAACTTGACTGGCCTACACAAAGCCCTGACCTCAACCCCATCCAACACCTTTGGGATTAATTGGAACGCAGTCTGCAAACCAAGCCTAATTGCCGAACATCAGTGCCTCGACCTCACTAATGCTCTTGTGGCTGAATGGAAGCAAGTCCCCCCTCAGAAATGTTAAAACATTGAGTTTGGAACCTTCCCAGAAGAGTGGAGGACTGTTATAGCAGCAGAGGACAGGGAACCAACTCCGTATTAATTCCCATGATGTTGGAATGAGACGTTGAACGAGCAGGTGTCCACATACTTTCGGTCATGTAGTGTAGATTGTGTTACACATTAGAATCCTGTTTCTGTAAATAAAAATAAATAAAAAATCCCATGATGAAGTGGATATTGCAATACCCCCTCTAATTCCATTCAGAAATGAATTACATTTTTTTCCTGAGGTAAGTCCGTGCCACTAGACAACAGTGAAGCTAATCAAAATAACACTGTGTCTTTTCTGTGGACACAAGACCAGAGAAACACGTCGTTAGAAATCTAAATATTCCAGTCGTGTCAACATTGTCATTACAAACACCAGAGAGACCCCTTCCAGGACCCCTGATTATCCATGGATTAATATCAGACTCATATTCTACCTCACACTGGGCTGTGTCCCAAAATGACACCCTACTCTTGATATAGTGCACTATGTTTGACTGGAGTCCTATTCCCTTTATAGTGCACTACAATAGTAGTAGTGCACTATAAAGGGAATAAGGTGCCATTTGGGACATGTCTACTGTCTGTCTATGCAGCAAAGGGTTAGCCTGGTGTTATTGGGAAATACATGAATTAGTGCCGCGCCATGTGTCACGGCTATTAGCAGAAAGCAGGAGGCTTGGGGGAAGGCTGGAGGAGGACTGGGGGAGGACTGGGGGAGGACGGGGAGGACTGGAGGAGGCTTGGGGGAGGACTGGGGTAGGACTGGAGGAGGACTGGTGGAGGACTGGAGGAGGACTGGGGGAGGACTGGAGGAGGACTTGGGGGAGGACTGGAGAAGGCTTGGGGGAGGCCTGGAGGAGGCCTGGAGGAGGACTTGAGGAGGACTGGAGAAGGCTTGGGGGAGGACTGGAGGAGGCCTGGAGGAGGACTTGAGGAGGCCTGGAGGAGGACTGGAGAAGGCTTGGGGGAGGCCTGGAGGAGGCCTGGAGGAGGACTGGAGGAAGACTGGAGGAGGCCTGGAGGAGGACTGGAGAAGGCTTGGGGGAGGCCTGGAGGAGGACTGGAGGAGGACTGGAGGAGGCCTGGAGGAGGACTTGAGGAGGCCTGGAGGAGGACTGGAGGAGGCCTGGAGGAGGACTGGAGGAGGCCTGGAGGAGGCCTGGAGGAGGACTGGAGGAGGCCTGGAGGAGGCCTGGCAGGCGCCTTGGCAGGCACCCTGGCAGGCACCTTGGCAGGCACCCTGGCAGGCACCTTGGCAGGCACCCTGGCAGGCACCCTGGCAGGCACCTTGGCAGGCACCCTGGCAGGCACACTGGCAGGCACCCTGGCAGGCACCTTGGCAGTCACCTTGGCAGGCACCCTGGCAGGCACCTTGGCAGCCACCCTGGCAGGCACCTTGGCAGGCAGGCGGGGTTATGGTGTGATGGTGTGGCTTCCAGAGCTCCCCTCCATTGTACAGTGCGTGTGTGTGTGTGTGTGTGTGTGTGTGTGTGTGTGTGTGTGTGTGTGTGTGTGTGTGTGTGTGTGTGTGTGTGCGCGTGCGTGTGTGCGTTTGTGCGTGCGTGTGTGTGTGTGTGTGTGTGTGTGTGTGTGTGCGTCTGCGTGTGTTCAGAGCAGACGTAGACATAAACCACTCCAACAGTAATCATATCCCTGCAGGTCAGTCCCCCCTCCAGTCCAGTACCTGTTTTAGAAACATATGAAACATACCTTAAATCCTGACCTTAATCTGCAAGACGAGGGCCGAGATTGAGGAGATGGACATGCATCTATAATGTCCTGTGGAATGGAAGGGGGGTTTCTGGGTGTAGTCTTCCCTTTGGTAGGGTTGAGGAGATGGACATCTATAATGTCCTGAATGGAAGGGGGGTTTCTGGGTGTAGTCTCCTCTTTGGTAGGGTTGAGGAGATGGACATCTATAATGTCCTGTGGAATGGAAGGGGGGTTTCTGGGTGTAGTCTCCTCTTTGGTAGGGTTGAGGAGATGGACATCTATAATGTCCTGTGGAATGGAAGGGGGGTTTCTGGGTGTAGTCTCCTCTTTGGTAGGGTTGAGGAGATGGACATCTATAATGTCCTGTGGAATGGAAGGGGGGTTTCTGGGTGTAGTCTCCCCTTTGGTAGGGTTGGTACTTTTAGTGCGATTCGATGTTTGGTGTGAATCATCATTTTGACCATACATTTACCTTATCTTATTTATCTTAAAATATTTCCAGTCTCATTCGAATACCAGCTAAGCTTTGAATGCGTATATAAAGATGATGTGGATTTTTTTCTTCTTATATCTGATAGTAGTCGTCTGACGTGATTATATCATAACTAGAGTCACAGAGAAATAAACACACACATAAGTATTTTATTAAAGAATATAGACACCCTGGTCTGTAAACACAGTCCTCAGTCCCTAGTCTGTAAACACAGTCCTCAGTCCCTGGTCTGTAAACACAGTCCTCAGTCCCTGGTCTGTAAACACAGTCCTCAGTCCCTGGTCTGTAACCTGCTATACACAGTCCTCAGTCCCTGGTCTGTAACCAGCTATGACAGAGCGCTATTTTAATCCCTCCATCTTTTAAAGTGGAACAGCAAACACTGGAGGTTAAAAGGTCAGGGGTTAACCCCACTGCCGTGACCCCCTTGAGTGTTCCGCAATAGTTAATATGTAATTTACTCCTGCTGTCATGACCTTTGGATCGGTGGCAGCGCCGGGACTAGCCACGCTATTATAGAGCACTTAAAGACACCATTATTTTGGTGTGTTGGAGTCCATATATCTCCCACCTCCGCTGTCACTGCACGGGAGGCCCTTAAACCAAACTAACCAATACACGGCTGTCCATGGCTGGCCTGGCCCGCAACAAAATAGACCAAGCCAACCAATACAAGGCTGTCCATGGCTGGCCTGGTCCGCAACAGAATAGACCAAGCCAACCATACAAGGCTGTCCATGGCTGGCCTGGTCCGCAACAGAATAGACCAAGCCAACCAATACACGGCTGTCAATGGCTGGCCTGGCCCGCAACAGAATAGACCAAGCCAACCAATACACGGCTGTCCATGGCTGGCCTGGCCCGCAACAGAACAGACCAAGCCAACCATACAAGGCTGTCCATGGCTGGCCAGGCCCGCAACAGAACAGACCAAGCCAACCAATACACGGCTGTCCATGGCTGGCCTGGCCCGCAACAGAATAGACCAAGCCAACCATACAAGGCTGTCCATGGCTGGCCTGGCCCGCAACAGAACAGACCAAGCCAACCAATACACGGCTGTCCATGGCTGGCCTGGCCCGCAACAGAATAGACCAAGCCAACCAATACACGGCTGTCCATGGCTGGCCTGGCCCGCAACAGAATAGACCAAGCCAACCAATACAAGGCTGTCCATGGCTGGCCTGGCCCGCAACAGAATAGACCAAGCCAACCAATACAAGGCTGTCCATGGCTGGCCTGGCCCGCAACAGAATAGACCAAGCCAACCAATACACGGCTGTCCATGGCTGGCCTGGCCCGCAACAGAATAGACCAAGCCAACCAATACAAGGCTGTCCATGGCTGGCCTGGCCCGCAACAGAATAGACCAAGCCAACCAATACAAGGCTGTCCATGGCTGGCCTGGCCCGCAACAGAATAGACCAAGCCAACCAATACACGGCTGTCCATGGCTGGCCTGGCCCGCAACAGAATAGACCAAGCCAACCAATACAAGGCTGTCCATGGCTGGCCTGGCCCGCAACAGAATAGACCAAGCCAACCAATACACGGCTGTCCATGGCTGGCCTGGTCCGCAACAGAACAGATAAAATGCGCAATTGTTTTTATTTGTGAAAATGTGATTGGTTTGTTTATACATTGAAAGGTCATTTCAAATCAAATTTTATTTGTCACATGCGCGGAATAAAACAGGTGTAGACTTGATTGTGAAATGTTTACTGACGAGCCCTTAACCAACAACGCAGAGTTAAAAAGTATGAATAATTAGCTAAATAAAAACAGGAAATAGTAACAATAAAATAACAATAATGAGACTATATCTAAAGGAGTAGCAGTACTGAGTCGATGTGCCGGGGTACTGAGTCGATGTGCCGGGGTACTGAGTCAATGTGCCGAGGTACTGAGTCGATGTGCCGGGGTACTGAGTCGATGTGCCGGGGTACTGAGTCGATGTGCCGGGGTACTGAGTCGATGTGCCGAGGTACTGAGTCGATGTGCCGAGGTCCTGAGTCAATGTGCCGGGGTACCGAGTCAATGTGCCGGGGTACTGAGTCAATGTGCCGGGATACTGAGTCAATGTGCCGGGGTACTGAGTCGATGTGCAGGGGTACCGAGTCAATGTGCCAGGGTACCGCATCAATGTGCTGGGGTACTGAGTCAATGTGCAGGGGAGTAGCAGTACTGGGTCAATGTGCCGGGGTACTGAGTCAATGTGCTGGGGTACTGAGTCAATGTGCCGGGGTACTGAGTCAATGTGCCGGGGTACTGAGTCGATGTGCCGGGGTACTGAGTCAATGTGCCTGGGTACTGAGTCAATGTGCCGGGGTACTGAGTCGATGTGCCGGGTACTGAGTCAATGTGCCGGGGTACTGAGTCAATGTGCCGGGGTACTGAGTCGATGTGCCGGGGTACTGAGTCAATGTGCCGGGGTACTGAGTCAATGTGCCGAGGTACTG
Source organism: Oncorhynchus mykiss (assembly GCF_013265735.2). Classification (NCBI taxonomy): domain Eukaryota; kingdom Metazoa; phylum Chordata; class Actinopteri; order Salmoniformes; family Salmonidae; genus Oncorhynchus; species Oncorhynchus mykiss. The sequence goes on from NC_048590.1 coordinate 9,525,768, forward strand.
AGTCAATGTGCCGGGGTACTGAGTCAATGTGCCGGGGTACTGAGTCAATGTGCCGGGGTACTAAGTCAATGTGCCGGGGTACCGAGTCGATGTGCCGAGGTACTGAGTCAATGTGCTGGGGTACTGAGTCAATGTGCCGGGGTACTGAGTCGATGTGCCGAGGTACTGAGTCAATGTGCCGGGGTACTGAGTCGATGTGCCGGGGTACTGAGTCGATGTGCCGAGGTACTGAGACGATGTGCCGAGGTACTGAGTCAATGTGCCGGGGTACCGAGTCAATGTGCCGGGGTACTGAGTCAATGTGCCGGGATACTGAGTCAATGTGCCGGGGTACTGAGTCGATGTGCAGGGGTACCGAGTCAATGTGCCAGGGTACCGAATCAATGTGCTGGGGTACTGAGTCAATGTGCAGGGGAGTAGCAGTACTGGGTCAATGTGCCGGGGTACTGAGTCAATGTGCTGGGGTACTGAGTCAATGTGCCGGGGTACTGAGTCAATGTGCCGGGGTACTGAGTCAATGTGCCGGGGTACTGAGTCGATGTGCCGGGGTACTGAGTCAATGTGCCTGGGTACTGAGTCAATGTGCCGGGGTACTGAGTCGATGTGCCGGGTACTGAGTCAATGTGCCGGGGTACTGAGTCAATGTGCCGGGGTACTGAGTCGATGTGCCGGGGTACTGAGTCAATGTGCCGGGGTACTGAGTCAATGTGCCGAGGTACTGAGTCAATGTGCCGGGGTACTGAGTCAATGTGCCGGGGTACTGAGTCAATGTGCCGGGGTACTAAGTCAATGTGCCGGGGTACCGAGTCGATGGGCCGAGGTACTGAGTCAATGTGCCGGGGTACTGAGTCAATGTGCCGGGGTACTAAGTCAATGTGCCGGGGTACCGAGTCGATGTGCCGAGGTACTGAGTCAATGTGCTGGGGTACTGAGTCAATGTGCCGGGGTACTGAGTCGATGTGCCGAGGTACTGAGTCAATGTGCCGGGGTACTGAGTCAATGTGCCTGGGTACTGAGTCAATGTGCCGGGGTACGAAGTAGTTGAGGTAATATGTACATTTGTAAAAAAAAAAAAATACAAATAAATAATTTGACCTTAGAATTTTTATAAAATATTCAACTCTTTGTGAGAAGCATCAACCCCCCCCCCTCCCCTCCATCTGTGAACAACCATGTTGCTATTCCTGTGGCTGTTCCTGTGAAGTGCCCTCCCTCCCTCCTCTCCTGTACAACGCTGGTGGTATTTCCTGACCGCTCCTCTTGCTGCGACCACCAGCGTCTGTCAGGCGAAACAAACAGTCACGTTACGTACACCTCCATCACCTCCCCATCCGTTCCTACCATCCATCGTATAAACACAGGGAGAAAACAGCCTCCATTTCCTCAATCCCCGTCTCCGATATCCTGTGGGGTCGACGAATCACGGACGGCCTCCCGAAATGTGGGACCACTAATTCCCTATACAGTGCACAATATAGGGAATCAAATCAACACTTTTATTTTGTAAACAGGGGTGGACAAACAGTGAAGTGCTTTACTTACGGGTTCCATTTGGGATGCAGACCACTGTCTGTCTCGCTTGGTAACACAAACACAGGTCTGCCTGCAGGTAGCAGCCTAATGTTAGACAAGACATCTCTCTCTCGGGCCAGCTGTTTCTCTTCTGCTCCGTATGGGATCAGTGAGCTGCTGCGGGAAGAAGAGGTGTTGGAGGTCCTGTCTTATTGAATGATAGCCCCCCCCCCTGCTGCAGGAGACACTAGCCCCTCTCCTTCTCTGTCTCCCCGCTACGTGGCCCCCTGTTTTCCCTGTCCTAAGAGAGACAGAGAGAGAGAGATACACAAGGTGAGAGAGAGAGATGCTATCCATCTGTTAAACTCCTGAGCATCAGCTGTAGAGGGTATCTGTGGCCAAACGTACCAGGAGGCAGCCTGCTGTTAGAAGCACTGAGGCACAGCTGCTGACAACCCCAGAGGGTTGTCTCCTTCAGGGTTCCAGGGTTACGTCTGATATATCCATCTATTGGAACCAAGCCATATCATCACCTGTGTTGTGTTCGCCTATATTCTGCATACCCTTGTGATGTTCCACTCCTTTTGTTAACTTCAGGACTTGCGTTAGGGCAGTGAATGAGGACTGGTGGTAGGGGCTGTGAATGAGGACTGGCATTAGGGTTGTGAATGAGGACTGGTGGTAGGGCTGTGAATGAGGACTGGTGTTAGGAGCTGTGAATGAGGACTGGCATTAGGGTTGTGAATGAGGACTGGTGGTAGGGCTGTGAATGAGGACTGGTGGTAGGGTTGTGAATGAGGACTGGTGGTAGGGGCTGTGAATGAGGACTGGCATTAGGGTTGGGAATGAGGACTGGTGGTAGGGCTGTGAATGAGGACTGGTGTTAGGAGCTGTGAATGAGGACTGGCATTAGGGTTGTGAATGAGGACTGGTGGTAGGGCTGTGAATGAGGACTGGTGGTAGGGTTGTGAATGAGGACTGGTGGTAGGGGCTGTGAATGAGGACTGGCATTAGGGTTGGGAATGAGGATTGGTGGTAGGGCTGTGAATGAGGACTGGTGTTAGGAGCTGTGAATGAGGACTGGCATTAGGGTTGTGAATGAGGACTGGTGGTAGGGCTGTGAATGAGGACTGGTGTTAGGGTTGTGAATGAGGACTGGTGGTTGGGCTGTGAATGAAGACTGGTGTTAGGAGCTGTGAATGAGGACTGGCATTAGGGTTGTGAATGAGGACTGGCATTAGGGTTGTGAATGAGGACTGGCATTAGGGTTGTGAATGAGGACTGGTGGTGGGGCTGTGAATGAGGACTGGTGTTAGGGCTGTGAATGAGGACTGGCATTATGGTTGTGAATGAGGACTGGTGTTGGGAGCTGTGAATGAGGACTGGCGTTAGGGCTGTGAATGAGGACTGGTGGTAGGGCTGTGAATGAGGACTGGTGTAAGGAGCTGTGAATGAGGACTGGCGTTAGGGTTGTGAATTAGGACTGGTGTTGGGAGCTGTGAATGAGGACTGGCGTTAGGGCTGTGAATGAGGACTGGTGGTAGGGCTGTGAATGAGGACTGGTGTAAGGAGCTGTGAATGAGGACTGGCGTTAGGGTTGTGAATGAGGACTGGCGTTAGGAAATGTGAATGAGGACTGGCGTTAGGAGCTGTGAATGAGGACTGGCGTTAGGGTTGTGAATGAGGACTGGTGTTGGGAGCTGTGAATGAGGACTGGCGTTAGGGCTGTGAATGAGGACTGGCGTTAGGAGCTGTGAATGAGGACTTGCATTAGAGTTATGAATGAGGACTGGTGTTAGGGTTGTGAATGAGGACTGGTGGTAGGGCTGTGAATGAGGACTGGTGGTAGGTCTGTGAATGAGGACTGGTGGTAGGGCTGTGAATGAGGACTGGTGTTAGGGCTGTGAACGAGGACTGGCGTTAGGGTTGTGAATGAGGACAGGTGTTGGGAGCTGTGAATGAGGACTGGCATTAGCGCTGTGAATGAGGACTGGCGTTAGGGTTGTGAATGAGGACTGGTGTTGGGAGCTGTGAATGAGGACTGGCGTTAGGGCTGTGAATGAGGACTGGTGGTAGGGCTGTGAATGAGGACTGGTGTAAGGAGCTGTGAATGAGGACTGGCGTTAGAGTGGTGAATGAGGGCTGGTGGTAAGGCTGTGAATGAGGACTGGTGTTAGGGCTGTGAATGAGGACTGGCGTTAGGACTGTGAATGAGGACTGGCGTTAGGAGCTGTGAATGAGGACTGGCGTTAGGAGCTGTGAATGAGGACTGGTGTTGTGAGCTGTGAATGAGGACTGGCGTTAGGGCTGTGAATGAGGACTGGTGGTAGGGGCTGTGAATGAGGACTGGTGTTAGGGCTGTGAATGAGGACTGGTGTTAGGGGCTGTGAATGAGGACTGGCGTTAGGGTTGTGAATGAGGACTGGTGTTAGGGCTGTGAATGAGGACTGGCGTTAGGACTGTGAATGAGGACTGGCGTTAGGAGCTGTGAATGAGGACTGGCGTTAGGAGCTGTGAATGAGGACTGGCGTTAGGGTTGTGAATGAGGACTGGTGTTGTGAGCTGTTAATGAGGACTGGCGTTAGGGCTGTGAATGAGGACTGGTGGTAGTGGCTGTTAATGAGGACTGGTGTTAGGGCTGTGAATGAGGACTGGTGTTAGGAGCTGTGAATGAGGACTGGCGTTAGGGTTGTGAATGAGGACTGGTGGTAGGGCTGTGAATGAGGACTGGTGTTAGGGCTGTGAATGAGTACTGGCGTTAGGACTGTGAATGAGGACTGGCGTTAGGAGCTGTGAATGAGGACTGGCATTAGGGTTATGAATGAGGACTGGTGTTAGGGTTGTGAATGAGGACTGGTGGTAGGGCTGTGAATGAGGACTGGTGGTAGGTCTGTGAATGAGGACTGGTGGTAGGTCTGTGAATGAGGACTGGCGTTAGGACTGTGAATGAGGACTGGCGTTAGGAGCTGTGAATGAGGACTGGCATTAGGGTTATGAATGAGGACTGGTGTTAGGGTTGTGAATGAGGACTGGTGGTAGGGCTGTGAATGAGGACTGGTGGTAGGTCTGTGAATGAGGACTGGTGGTAGGTCTGTGAATGAGGACTGGTGGTAGGGCTGTGAATGAGGACTGGTGTTAGGGCTGTGAATGAGGACTGGCGTTAGGGTTGTGAATGAGGACTGGTTTTGGGAGCTGTGAATGAGGACTGGCATTAGCGCTGTGAATGAGGACTGGCGTTAGGGTTGTGAATGAGGACTGGTGTTGGGAGCTGTGAATGAGGACTGGCATTAGGGCAGTGAAACAGGACTGGTGGTATAGGGCTGTGAATGAGGACTGGCATTAGGGCAGTGAATGAGGACTGGTGGTATAGGGCTGTGAATGGGGACTGGTGGTATAGGGCTGTGAATGAGGACTGGTGTTAGGGCTGTGAATGAGGACTGGCGTTAGGACTGTGAATGAGGACTGGCGTTAGGAGCTGTGAATGAGGACTGGCGTTAGGAGCTGTGAATGAGGACAGGCGTTAGGGTTATGAATGAGGACTGGTGTTGTGAGCTGTGAATGAGGACTGGCGTTAGGGCTGTGAATGAGGACTGGTGTTAGGGCTGTGAATGAGGACTGGTGTTAGGGCTGTGAATGAGGACTGGTGTTAGGGGCTGTGAATGAGGACTGGCGTTAGGGTTGTGAATGAGTATGTCTCAGTATCTCTAGTCATGGTGACATGTCTCAGTATCTCTAGTCAGGGTGACATGTCTCTGTATCTCTAGTCATTGGTTATAACATGTCTCAGTATCTCTTGTCATGATGACATGTCTCAGTATCTCTAGTCATGGTGACATGTCTCAGTATCTCTAGTCATGATGACATTTCTCAGTATCTCTAGTCATGGAGACATGTCTCAGTATCTCTAGTCATGATGACATATCTCAGTATCTCTAGTCATGGTGATATGTCTCAGTATCTCTAGTCATGGAGACAGTTCTAAGTATCTCTAGTCATGGAGACATGTCTCAGCATCTCTAATCATGGTGACATGTCTCAGTATCTCTAGTCATGGTGACATGTCTCAATATCTCTAGTCATGGTGACATGTCTCAGTGTCTCTAGTCATGGAGACATGTCTCAGTATCTCTAGTCATGGTGACATGTCTCTGTGTCTCTAGTCATTGAGTCATGTCTCAGTATCTCTAGTCATGGAGACATGTCTCAGTATCTCTAGTCATGGTGACATGTCTCTGTGTCTCTAGTCATTGAGACATGTCTCAGTATCTCTAGTCATGGTGACATGTCTCAGTATCTCTAGTCATGGTGACATGTCTCAGTATCTCTAGTCAGGATAACATGTCTCTGTATCTCTAGTCATTGGTTATAACATGTCTCAGTATCTCTAGTCATGATGACATGTCTCAGTATCTCTAGTCATGGTGACATGTCTCAGTATCTCTAGTCATGATGACATGTCTCAGTATCTCTAGTCATGGTTGACATGTCTCAGTATCTCTAGTCATGATGACATGCCTCAGTATCTCTAGTCATGATGACATGTCTCAGTATCTCTAGTCATGGTGACATGTCTCTGTGTCTCTAGTCATTGAGACATGTCTCAGTATCTCTAGTCATGGTGACATGTCTCTATATCTCTAGTCATGGAGACATGTATCAGCATCTCTAATCATGGTGACATGTCTCAGTATCTCTAGTCATGGTGACATGTCTCAGTATCTCTAGTCATGGTGACATGTCTCAGTGTCTCTAGTCATGGAGACATGTCTCAGTATCGCTAGTCATGGTGACATGTCTCTGTGTCTCTAGTCATTGAGTCATGTCTCAGTATCTCTAGTCATGGAGACATGTCTCAGTATCTCTAGTCATGGTGACATGTCTCTGTGTCTCTAGTCATTGAGACATGTCTCAGTATCTCTAGTCATGGTGACATGTCTCAGTATCTCTAGTCATGGTGACATGTCTCAGTATCTCTAGTCAGGGTGACATGTCTCTGTATCTCTAGTCATTGGTTATAACATGTCTCAGTATCTCTTGTCATGATGACATGTCTCAGTATCTCTAGTCATGGTGACATGTCTCAGTATCTCTAGTCATGGTAACATGTCTCAGTATCTCTAGTCATGATGACATGTCTCAGTATCTCTAGTCATGGTGACATGTCTCAGTATCTCTAGTCATGATGACATGTCTCAGTATCTCTAGTCATGGTGACATGTCTCAGTATCTCTAGTCATGATGACATGTCTCAGTATCTCTAGTCATGATGACATGTCTCAGTATCTCTAGTCATGGTGACATGTCTCAGTATCTCTAGTCATGATGACATGTCTCAGTATCTCTAGTCATGATGACATGTCTCAGTATCTCTAGTCATGGTGACATGTCTCAGTATCTGTAGTCACGGTGACATGTCTCTGTGTCTCTAGTCATGGTGACATGTCATTGTATCTCTAGTCATGGTGACATGTCTCAGTATCTCTAGTCATGGTGACGTGTCTCAGTATCTCTAGTCATGGTGACGTGTCTCAGTATCTCTAGTCATGGTGACGTGTCTCAGTATCTCTAGTCATGATGACATGTCTCAGTATCTCTAGTCATGGTGGCGTGTCTCAGTATCTCTAGTCATGATGACATGTCTCAGTATCTCTAGTCATGGTGACGTGTCTCAGTATCTCTAGTCATGGTGACATGTCTCAGTATCTCTAGTCATGTTGACATGTCTCAGTATCTCTAGTCATGGAGACATGTCTCCGTGTCTCTTGCCCCAGATCACTGTTCCTCCTCCATCAAACTCGTCCGCCGACGCTTGGCATTGCGCGTCGTGATCTTAGGCTTGTGTGCGGCTGCTTGGCCATGGAAACCCATTTCATTAAGCTCCTGATGAACAGTTCTTGTAGCTGACGTTGCATCCAGAGGCAGTTTGGAACTCGGTAGTGTTTGTTGCAACCAAGGACGGGTTATTTTTTACATTTCAAATTAGAAAGGACAGGTTATTTATGAAAGGACATGTTATTTATGAAAGGACAGGTTAATTGGAAAGGACAGGTTATGTTTTACATTTTAAATTAGAAAGGACAGGTTATTTATGAAAGGACAGGTTATGTTTTACATTTTAAATTAGAAAGGACAGGTTATTTATGAAAGGACAGGTTATTTATGAAAGGACAGGTTATTTATGAAAGGGCAGGTTATTTATGAAAGGACAGGTTATTTATGAAAGGACAGGTTATTTATGAAAGGACAGGTTATTTATGAAAGGACAGGTTATTTAGAAAGGACAGGTTATTTATGAAAGGACAGGTTATTTAGAAAGGACAGGTTAATTATGAAAGGACAGGTTATTTATGAAAGGACAGGTTATTTATGAAAGGACAGGTTATTTATGAAAGGACAGGTTATTTTTACATTTCAAATTGGAAAGGACAGGTTATTTTTTACATTTCAAATTAGAAAGGACAGGTTATTTAGAAAGGACAGGTTATTTAGAAAGGACAGGTTATTTATGAAAGGACAGGTTATTTATGAAAGGACAGGTAATTTTTTACATTTCAAATTGGAAAGGACAGGTTATTTTTTACATTTCAAATTAGAAAGGACAGGTTATTTAGAAAGGACAGGTTATTTAGAAAGGACAGGTTATTTATGAAAGGACAGGTTATTGTTTACATTTCAAATTAGAAAGGAAAGGTTATTTAGAAAGGACAGGTTATTTAGAAAGGACAGGTTATTTATGAAAGGACAGGTTATTTATGAAAGGACAGGTTATTTTTTACATTTCAAATTGGAAAGGACAGATTATTTTTTACATTTCAAATTAGAAAGGACAGGTTATTTAGAAAGGACAGGTTATTTAGAAAGGACAGGTTATTTATGAAAGGACAGGTTATTGTTTACATTTCAAATTAGAAAGGAAAGGTTATTTAGAAAGGACAGGTTATTTAGAAAGGACAGGTTATTCTTTATATTTCAAATTGGAAAGGACAGGTTATTTATGAAAGAACAGGTTATTGTTTACATTTCAAATTAGAAAGGGCAGGTTATTTTTTACATTTCAAATTAGAAAGGACAGGTTAATTGGAAAGGACAGGTTATTTAGAAAGGACAGGTTATTCTTTATATTTAAAATTGGAAAGGACAGGTTAATTGGAAAGGACAGGTTATTTATGAAAGAACAGGTTATTGTTTACATTTCAAATTAGAAAGGGCAGGTTATTTTTTACATTTCAAATTAGAAAGGACAGGTTAATTGGAAAGGACAGGTTATTTATGAAAGAACAGATTATTGTTTACATTTCAAATTAGAAAGGTGTTAAAACAATGGAAGTGTTAATGAATTTATCTGCAGAGAAGCAGAGAACCGTTCACTCAGACCGTATACCTGTTTTTCAAATCAAATCGTGTTTGTCACATGCCCCAAATACTACAGGTGGTAGGTAGACCTTACAGTGAAATAAAAAAAAATACAACTGTGGTTCCAGGAATAATGACTAGGTCTTTATGTGGCTTTGTATTGTCCATGTCATGTGACCTCCCTCCACTTTGAGACACCAACAAGCAGGTGAAAAGAAGCAGACGTGGTGTGTCTGGATCTGTGTATGAAAGCGCTTTATAGGGATCGGCAGGGTGGCCTAGTGGTTAGAGCGTTGGACTAGTAACCGGAAGGTTGCATGTTCAAATCCGAGCTGACAAGGTCGTTCTGAACAGGCCACTGTTCCTAGGCACTCATTGAAAATAAGAATTTGTCCTTAACTGACTTACCTAAAAGAAGACGTGACATTTTGACTAGCGGTTAGTGTTTTCTCCAATTATGCTATTTTACTACGTAAAAAAATGTTTTTTTTTAAACAATTTGATAAAGCTTAATTTATCTTTAATTTATATGCTTTAATGTAACATACTTGTATTTTATGGCATTAGTTATACTGAAGAATGAGGAAACGTTGAGGCTGTCTTTCAGTAGGGTAGTTCCTGGTTAGTTGGACTACCTGTATAGCCCGAGGCGTTTAGGGACCACATGGGAATCATCGTGAATGGAATCCTATCGGTCCTAATGATCGCCTTGGGGGGGTTTAGATTCCTTCCCATCATTGATCTAAATTCTAAACTCCTTTACGGTTGCTTCCTATCGTTCTACCGTTCCATTTGAAGCAGGAAACAGAGCTATGGTCAGTCAGGTGGAATCCCCAGACTGACCTCAGGGAATCAGACCTTCCAAGCTGCTCCTCATCTTCTCCATCTCCTCCACCTTCCAATTTTATGCTCCTTTAATTGAGAGATCTTCTTACTTGATGTATTGTAAAATGAATCGCTAATTTATGTAATCACTCAATTAACGATAATTCCAGCATATGTTCAAAATGCCCGGAGGGTTTTCTTCTCGCAGGTACTTATTTTGATGTCACGGCGAAACAGCTAATTAATTTTACATGCATATTAATTTGGGGTCTGCTAAGAGAGAGTCCCTCCCTCCCAACTCCCATCCTCGCGCTGCCTCATTTGTAAACGCAGACTCGGGACAAATATTTACCTTTTTAACCTTTTTTGGGGTGGGGGGGGGGGGGAAACAATTTAAGATTTAAATTGCATAATTAATATTGTTGCTTAGTCTAATTCATGTCCCGTTTGGCTGTGTCTTTTAAAAATTGTAATCCGTTATTTATTTACCTTAATTTATACACAACACACACATTAGCGTATCCTAACGCAGTGTTATCAAACATGACATTGAACTTGAACAAAAAAACGTTATTTCAGGATCAAATTAGTTTACATTTTACAACCCATCATCAACCCGTCATGTGGAATCCGAAATCAACTAAACAAACAACAACAAAAACCACTGAAACCTCTGAGCTGAAAGCTTGGGCATACACAGGCTACTCTATGAAGGACAGAACTTTACTGTCTATTTCAAAGTATTCTTGACGCGTTCTCCTCTTTACTAGTGAATTAACGATTCCCTTTTAATTAATAAGAAAACCCGCGGCAGGCAAACTTGAGTGCTTTCTGTATGATAATGAAGGAAAATGAATGAACTGAATAATGTTCGTTAACTCTAAAACACGTCTCCCTTCACTCCCTTCACTCCCTCCCCCTTCCCCCTTCCCCTCCTCCTCTCCTCCACTTTAGCACTAAAAGGGCGTTGAGTGTCTTAATGAGATCTCTCTGTAGTCTAATTAATTGACGCTGTCGCCTTGAATATTCATAATATTCCTATACAGTAGCTCTACGTCAGTTAGCTACCGCTATACGGTACTAATTGTACTGTGCAGCAGCAGCTCGGGAAAGAGTCCAGCCATAGACCTTCATTACAATCAATAATGCTCAGATTCACCAGAGTCAAGTACCGTCTCCAAACACCTGCCGATAAGTCAACTTATGTATATAGAGTAGTTTACAAAAAATATAGTGGTTTACAAAAAAATGTAGTGGTTTACAAAAAAAACAACATGTTTTAAATGGCATTCTGTTTATTATGTTTAAAATAAAATATGCTACTTCATAGCAATAGCCTAATATGTCACCATAATAATGCAATTAGAATTATTATTATTATTGTTTATTATTATTATTATTATAGATCTAATGGTATATATGTACATATTTGGCATTCAACTGGATATAGGACTATTTTATTTGAGTTATACAAGTATTAGTGAATAGATTGTTTTGAAGGTGTTAATGTCATTAATTAGTTGTTTATGCAAATGTTTTCATTGACAATGTAAATTACCCCGTCAGCAGTTGCAGTTTGTTTATTCAGACAGTTTTTAGTAAATCTACAACGCCTCTAGATAAAGATGACTAATAATAATAATACTACTAATAATAGGATGAAGGAAGCCCATGTTGAGTTTACTGCACAGCGATCACAGCAGGGCCTTGATCCAATAACAGCAGCACCAGATGACGTGAAGAGAGAGACGGCACGTCATAATAACAACAGAACCAGATGACGTGAAGAGGGAGACGCCACGTCATAATAACAACAGAACCAGATGACGTGAAGAGGGAGACGCCACGTCATAATAACAACAGAACCAGATGACATGAAGAGGGAGACGCCACTCATAATAACAACAGAACCAGATGACGTGAAGAGGGAGACGCCACTCATAATAACAACAGAACCAGATGACGTGAAGAGAGAGACGCACGTCATAATAACAACAGACCCAGAGACAAGTATTGTCTCATAATAACAACGTCATAATAACAACAGAACCAGATGACGTGAAGAGAGAGATGCCATAACATTCACCAGGGTTCACTGACATTACAGTAGGTCTGAAAACCAACAGGTCAGAGGCTGGACTACTGTTGTTAGAGCTTTAGATCCGCTATCTATGTATATATATATATATATATATATATATATATATATATATATATATATATATATATATATATATATATATATATATATATATATATATATATAGCCTAGTATATATTTTCAATAGATCTATTCTGATTTCTTGGGTTGCTACAAGTGTATGCAAACTTTTATACAAGGATTCTAAAGATCGTAATTGCCACTTTAAAATGTCAGACTTGATTTGCTCTAACTAAAATGTATTATCCCTCTACAAAACAAAATGTCCTTTAATTATAATCCACACAATAATTCACATTTCATATTTCTACATGATTATTTTCCTGCTGTGAGAAACTGGTCAAATTAAGGTCCTGCATATGTACTTCATTTTATTGTTGGGAATAGTGTAGGCCTGTTAACCTTTAATTACTGTGGGCCTGTCCACTTGATTTGACCAATAATTGTTTTATCATAACATTCCGATGTGTGCCCATAATAAATAATTCGTGGTCATAGGCTAATGTGATTATTTTTATTTTAATGAATAGCTGAATGCAGTTTTTTTCATTCACGCTTTAATAAATCCATATCTGTTTTCCAGCGCACAGTAACGCGACGAACACACGTTGGTTTTGTCTATTTTCTTGGCGAGAATGTGCCATGAAAACACACTATCATTTTCCTATAAATGTGTATGAAACGAATCGCCTAGCTATTCAACTTTTTCAGGTATTTTTTTTCCTTCATTGTATTTATTCTGCAGTTCTCCAAGTCGTTCTCAAAGTAGATTATAAATGAACTTCTCATTTGAGACAGTTCATGTTTCTGCATAATATTGTTCCCCCAATTTACATTTACTAACCAATCTTTCTGACAGGGATATTCAGCTATCATTTGTTACTTTTGGAGCGAAGGCGATTTTTTGGCGGGGGGGCGACATTTGTTTTCCTTTGTGCTCTGGTGCAGCAGTGGAGAGACGACGTGTGAAAGTGGCTGTTAGGTCCGCCTTTCTCCCTCTCTGACCCGGCTCTTTATCCCCGTCGCCCTGGGAATGGCACGCATCGCTACTCTACTTTAGAGGAGCAGCAGAGAGCGCCTTTGTTTGAGTCCTTTTGGGTCGCACAAAATTGTTCTCCGTTCCGCCGCTGCAAAAAAAAAAAGCTACTTCAGACCAGGAGCAGGTTCACAAGTGCAATGCAATTTGGCTTAGCTCAACCTTTGTTCCGCTTGTACAAATGACCAAACAGTGCTCACATTATACAGTTGATCTACTGGGGATTCAACAGGCTCTTTTGGAGAAGAGGAGAAAGGCGAGTTCATCTGTTCAGAATCATGGTGGCGGAATTTTTCCCTCAATCCGCAGCTTTGTGGGATAAAACGTCTTGGACAGATGCAGCTAGAGATCAGAAGCGTAAAAGATGATTAAATGTTAAGGAAAAGTTAACTGAAATCAAACGGGTGAATGGTTTGATGGGAATTGTATTGCGCAACAGTGTGAACACATCCGAATGTCAGGACCGTTTTGCCCTTGACGCTGAATTTACAATAAATTGTTTTCTAATAACAATAATAACAATAATAATTATAATTATAATAATAATAATAACGTTAAATATACACCGATTTTTTTTGTATTTTCCTCATACTCTTTTGATATCAACATCCATACAGCTTTGTCCAATCTGTTCACACACATTAGCATCGCAACAGAAACAACCGACGATGACTGAGTGACTGACTGAAACCACACCGTTTCACTCTAAAGGGCTTGGATTACCACAGGCCCGCATCCCGACTGGCTTTATTCTTACTCGCCCCTGCAGCCTGTCCGTCCGAATCATGATTCCGTGTATTGTGGACGCATGGAGAGAAATTAGCATAGATTATGAGTTGGTCCGAGTGTGTGTGTGTGTGTGGTCCTTCTCATTGGGATGTGGCCAGGCGGAAAGGGAAGGTGGCTTGGCTAGGAGGGTGCGCTCACACAGAGAGAAGAATGTCCATTGATCTGAATACGTCCCCCATTAGGTTCACACTCACATAATTGACTTATTGGTATTTTATACAGTTTCTATAGCATTGTCGTAAGTCTCGTAACCCACCCGAGTTTTACATTTCAATGACTGGCTTAATTTAAACCTGTTCATCCGCGTAGAAAGTGTATTTTGTTTGTACGTTTGCTTGTCACAGCTTTGTGGGGAGTCGTCTGGTAAACACTAACATATTGGTATTAGGCTATTATACCTTTTGTAGGCTATTCGAAACACATTAAATAAACACATTCTAAACATTGCGTCATCATATGTATGTCTCCACATATACGCAAGTGTACATTTCAAGTCAAACGTTTATTAATTGTGCCTTTTGGGGATTACCTATGACGTGCATGAGACCCTCATCATATTCCCCCAATAACTAGTTCGAATATATATATATATATATATATTTTATCGACTGCGGCGCATGCTCTCGGACGCTGAATACACACACACACACACACACACACACACACGCACGCACACACACACACTCAAAGAGGGAAAAATCCAAGTCAGACAAAAGTAAGAGTATTCAAAGGGAGTGTATTGAGTAATTGACAATACAACTTCAACAAATACATTCAGGAAATACTTGTATATTATTCCAAAGGGCAATCAACAGTTAACCGTCATGTAAAGACGTTAGTTAATATGACAGAGTAAACAAACTGTTGGTCACCAGTTAGATGACTATAGATCACAGGTTGGTACACAAATTGTCGATTCGATATCAGTTCAAATCACACTGTCCCCCTATAAAACAGCTGAAACTAAAATGTAATCAATGACACGTCATTCAACACGAAAAAAAAAAAACTTACAACGGACTATACAGAACAAATAGAGAGACTGCGCCAAGAAGCGACGGCCCTCCATGCCAAACATCAAATTGCTTAGTAGCTCTATTTGTAAACGCAAATAGTTGACTAAGCACCCCTTGCTCGGTGCACAAAAGGTTATCTGCATACCTTCACACGGCGTAAACCGGGCTTTCATCACCCTCCCTCACACTTCAAATCCGGTGGGTCGCTGTGCCTTTTCACCCCTTCGCTCTGTCTTCAAATGGAAATCATTTCTATTGGCTCAAGGTGTCCATGTAAATAGGTGTAAATGAATCCAGATTATGCCTTTGCTTTCTCCTCCGAGCGAGTAGCCCCCCCTCCTCCTCTCCACCCAAGGCGATTGTCATGTGATAGCGAAGAAGTGGCACATTAATGAAGCGGCTCTACGGGGGTCTTTTCTCCTGTCATCACATTAAACTATCACACGGTTCGGGGAAGGACATGGAAATAGCAGCTACTTAGCTCTGCTCATCACAACAAGGGCCACAACATATCGGGAACCATTCAGAGAGTCGTGGTGTGTGTGTGTGTGTGGGGGGGAAAGAGAAGCTTATTGCTGCTTGCTTAACTAAAGATAGCGCATCATATAGGCCATCTGAAGGGAGAGAACGAGACTGTTTTCATAGGACGGCTGTTTTCAAGACCCACAGCCCATAAGCGCTGAGTGAACAGTCCACGGAGGAAACAGACAGTGAGTTGCGTTGCTGTATTTCATGCATCTTGGGGAACTTTCAGTAACTTTTAAGCGCGGGGATATTGCATTTTTTTTTTTTTTTTGTACTTTGCGTTATAAAGACAATCTATGAGGCGATTGCATGGAGTTTTACGCTTTCGTAATGTTGTTTTGAACAGTTGTTTTGAACAACCCGTCCCAGAGTGATACTTCTTTCAAGGAGTGTAGGACAAAGTTCTATTTTTCCTGTTTGTCCGAGAAAAACTAGAAGAACTGTAGTCTGACGCGCCATTCAGCATTGTATTTAGACAGAAAGTCCAACAGAATGCCTCGTCCGGGGAGAAACACGTATAGCGACCAGAAACCTCCCTATTCCTACATCTCCCTGACCGCCATGGCTATCCAGTCCTGCCCGGAGAAGATGCTCCCGCTCAGCGAGATCTACAAGTTCATCATGGACAGGTTCCCTTACTACCGAGAGAACACTCAGCGGTGGCAGAACTCCTTACGACACAACCTCTCTTTCAACGACTGTTTTATTAAAATCCCCAGGCGGCCGGACCAGCCGGGTAAAGGGAGTTTCTGGGCTCTCCATCCCAGCTGCGGGGACATGTTCGAGAACGGAAGTTTCTTGCGGCGTCGTAAACGCTTCAAGTTGATGATGATGGCGTCCGAGCACCTGGCGCAAAGCAAGCCGTCGGACGCTGCCCACTATCTCCAACAACAAGCCAAACTCCGACTGAGCGCTCTGGCTGCTTCCGGCACACATCTCCCGCAAATGTCCGGTTACAACATAGGAGTCTCTCACCAACCGTCAACTTTCAAACACCCGTTCGCAATCGAGAACATAATCGCCAGAGAGTATAAAATGCCAGGCGGGCTGGCCTTCTCCACCATGCAGTCTATGTCTGCTGGCTACCCGCTGCACAACCAGCTCACCACGGCCTGGCCTCATATGTACAGCTCCAGCGTCATGGACACGGTAGCTCCCATCTCCATGGCCAGTGATTATTCGGCCTACGGAATGCCCCTCAAGTCTATTTGCTATGGCGCGCAGAGTCTACCTGCCATCCCCGTGCCAATCAAGCCCACCCCTACTTCGATGCCAGGGCTCTCGGCTCTGCCAACACATATTCCAGCTTTCTTAGCGAACTCTCCCCAGTCTCTCAGCCCCACGTCTCCTCAGACAGCTACCAGCCAAAGCAGCCCTGCCACGCCGAGCGAAACGCTCATAAACCCGGCCTCTTCGGCCATGCAGTCCGTGGTGTCGGTGCACTGACATGACGTTAGCGGATGGGACTTATTAAAAACTTCTGAATAAGAAAAGAGATGCTTATCAACTTTTTCCAAAGCGGTATTTTATTGTTTGATCAATTCATGACAACCAACTAAAATATGCTCTACAATCATGAGGCAAGATATTTGCGTTTTGTGGTTTATCGATGTACTTAGATGTTTTACTTGAGAATTGTTGTGGCAGTGACCCTTGTCTTTCTATGACGCGCATATAGGCTACATCGTTTTGTTACCTGTTTAGGGTCATTTAAGAATAATCCAATTCTGAGATTATTTTCAAAAAGCACTGTCGTTATCCGTATCTATATTCTTGCTTACATTTTATTGCCAAGTCTCCAATACATATTCCAACAAACTGGTAAAACAATTCGTTATTACATTAGAGAATGTTGTCAGAATATTCTTTTTTTGTTGTTGCATTTTCGTCAAGATAAAAAGGCCAAGAAAAATAAATAAATGAAATCAACTTTTTTGTAGATTAAATTTAACGTGACTTTTTAGTTACAGCTCCCTTTAATGCGCATTGCATTTGCTATACCAAACAGCCAAATCTAGTTTTTAGGAGAATTAAAAAAAAAAAAAAGAAAGAGAAAGAGAACAATCACAGAGGTGACATTTTCAAATAACAAAACTTGAAAACATATATATTTATGGTTTACTTTGGTGTCTGGTTGTCTGCATTCAAAACATTCAAATATATTCGAATTGATGGAAGAATAAGTTGAAATGTGTAAACTGCACTTTTTTTGGGGGTTAAATGTTTTAGATTTTGTGTAGTTTACAGATCTATCTGTAGTTGTTCTGTGGACCATTTTAATTTAAAACAAACAAAAAAAAGAAATAAACTGTGGTGACCGGATGTATATAAAAAAAAAAAAATGCAGTATATTTGTACGTTCTCTAAAACGCATGCTGTTTCAAAACGTTGTGTTGTATTTGCTGCGAGCATGCGTGCTTCTCCAAGTGTGCCATGTGTCTGCAATAAATTATTGGTCATCAAGAATATTTTCCCATTAAAAAAAAACTGCGTAAAACATTATGTTAGATTGCGGTGTTTTTATTATTTATTTAAACAGGTTATTTAACACACACACACACACACACACACACACACACACACACACACACACACACACACACACACACACACACTTAAACAAAATATATATAATGCTTTAGTAAATATGATTGTTGGTGTTGTAGCATTCTACACTATAGTAGTTTAAATTATTATAAAGTCAAGCAAGTAAGGTAGCAATAATAGTGATTATGTAATTGTACATGGTTCATTGCGGCTTAAATGACACTGAGTCCTATTAAACCACACTTTGCGCTGAAATGAACTAGATTCCAATGCATGAAGGCAATTCAGCGTGCAGATCTCCCTTATTCAACAGGTTACAGGTGTGTTTAAGGGACAAACACGCATCCCTTTATGTTCCAACGTTAGTCACAGTTAGAGGCCTAAATGTTGTGTTTATACTACAACTATACTAATATTATGATATATATTTAAACAATTATAGCTGTATTTGCACAAAAATAAATAATAACCCAATATTCCCAGCCAAAATCTCTATTTTACAAACTTCCTTTGAGACAATATTCGTTAAGGATGTAAATTAGAAATATTCACTGTGATAATAACCGATTCCTGGGGATTTTCTCAACTCAATCCCCCATCGCTAAGTATAAACAAATATGTTAGGATTCCATCACTGTATGCTATTAACGAGACCTACATCAAATACACCCCCCCCTCCCCCCATCCACTTCATTCAGTCCATTCGTCTTGAATAGGGAACGTAAAGAATAGCGAAGTTAGACGGGGCCACCGATGTAGATATAGTCCCCTTTTTCAATGAGACAAAAAGAGTGATTTTCACCAACACATTGCTGACTGGGGGGACTTGGAAACGAGTTCTGAAAACCTCTTTGGAATTTAAATGTGCCCCCCCACCCCCCCCTCTGTTTGGTCTGTTTGCACAACATTGAAGGTTTGTTGGACAGTACCAACACAAGAAGTGCGTAGACGGCGACACTTGCCATTTTGTTTTGTCAATGGTGTGAAATGATGAAATTCACTTTTCTCATAATATAAAGTGCAAACACACACATTAAATATACGATAATACCTCGACTTTTGCTATTGTATTTATTAAGCACTGAACTGGGCTTGAGCAGAGGGACGACGTTGTGATTGCATTCCAATACCCTCATTATTCTGAAAAGGAAATTGCAATTCGTTGATAGAGTATTTGAATAATGTTGTCTTCAACAGAGGTTACAATCGGAACATTATCGAGTACATCTATTACCGCAGGCTACAGGTACACCGAATACAATCGCAATTTATTAGTGTTTTAGAAGCAACGTTTTAAGGAGCTCTTCATAGCTCTGTCTTTGTCAGGGACGAGCAGAGAGTGTCCCATTTATTCTGTTATAATAGGGTAGTTACGATAATATATATTTATAATAGGGTAGTTACGATAATATATATTTATAATAGGGTAGTTAGATAATATATATTTATAATAGGGTATTTAGATAATATATATTTATAATAGGTTAGTTACGGGAATATATATTTATAATAGGGTAGTTACAGAAATATATATTTATAATAGGGTAGTTACGATAATATATATTTATAATAGGGTAGTTACAGAAATATATATTTACGTGATTATAATATGGTAATTACGGAAATATATATAGTTATAATATGGTAGTTACGGAAATATATATTTGCATATATGTGTAGTGAAATAACTTCAACATTTTTCCTCAGTCCTTGATTGAAAAGTATCCTGGAATTCAGGTACAATCCAACTGTCCACAAGGTGGTTTGCTTTTTAAATTTATTTGTGTTTTAACAATCAGGTTTAATGAATTAAAGTATGACGATTTGAAATCAATGCATAATAATTCATTATCACCGAACATTTTTGCAGACCTTGAATTCATTAAAAGTATCCAATTGAATTTCATAAATTCCAGATGAACAAACCCGTCTCATTAGCTTGAAGTTCCGTTTAAACGTTTTTAAACGTTTTTACATGAAACTGTAGTTTGTATATGAACATTTACAACAACACACAAACTTTGCACTGGTTTAAACGTGTCCCTCTGAGATTTCATGATTTTAATTTTGGAAATGAGAAAGAACGAGATGTCTGCTAGCTCCTGATTTTAGAAATACCAAGTCAGTCTGATGTGCTACCCTGTAAGGCTGCCATTATCAAAAAAATGCGAATTAAAACAAAAGTTCACACAGTATCTTTTATTTCCAAAACTTGTACAATTACAACAGGGTTTTCCAGTGTGAATGAGGTCCCTTTAAAAAGCTTTGAGATGTAATCAGCCGCATCGTATCTTAAATAACTGCTGTCCTCGTTACCTCCGCAATAAGACCCCATCCAGTCAGATATGAAGGTTAACTCACACGCACACGCACGCGCGCGCGCACACACACACACACATGCACGCACGCGCGCACACGCTCGTGAAATACAGCTCCACCTCCAATTCCATCCTGTACACAAACCACAATGTTGTTCTAGGGTTTAATTAAGAGCGTTCATTTAAAGTGGCTGCCCATCCAATGTAATTAGTATGTATAATTTATGCGTTGCTTATTGCACGAAGGGCATTGGCCTGCATAATGAACTCAACTTAACCTTAAGTATGGAAAGGAGGAATGGACAGAAATATGTTATTTATAATGTGTTTACAGTGGCGGTAATGTCACCGCCACGGGGGGGGGGTGGAAATCACTTCAGTCGGAACTTTGTTTGTGTCGAACGTTTCATTAAAGGGCCAGAGAGAAATTATTTATTTGCCTGTTTCCGTTGAAGGTTTCTGTAGAGAGAGATTATTTATTTGCCTGGAGCTGGGATGGCATGGCATGAATGCGACTATAAATATCAGAGCTGAAGATTCTGGCATGGCATTAATATGACTATAAATATCAGAGCTGAAGGATCTGGCATGGCATGAATATGACTATAAATATCAGAGCTGAAGGATCTGGCATGGCATTAATATGACTATAAATATCAGAGCTGAAGGATCTGGCATGACATGAAAATGATTATAAATATCAGAGCTGAAGGACTTGGCATGGCATGGCATGAATATGACTATAAATATCAGAGCTGAAGGATCTGGCATGGCATGAATATGACTATAAATATCAGAGCTGAAGGATATGGCATGGCATGAATATGACTATAAATATCAGAGCTGAAGGAGCTGGCATGGCATTAATATGACAATACATCTCAGAGCTGAAAGAGATGGCATGACATTAATATGACTATACATCTCAGAGCTGAAGGAGCTGACATGGCATTAATATGACTATAAATCATTAATATGACTATAACACATCATGTATGAGTTAAGGCAGGTAACTAACACAGCCAGACAGAAACACATCATGTATGAGTTAAGGCAGGTAACTAACACAGCCAGACGATAACACATCATGTATGAGTTAACAGGTAACTAACACAGCCAGACAGTAACACATCATGTATGAGTTAAGGCAGGTATAACAAGAGCAGTCAGACAGTAACACATCATGTATGAGATAAGGCAGGTAACTAACACAGCCAGACAGTTACACATCATGTATGAGTTAAGGCAGGTAACTACAGCAGCCAGACAGTAACACATCATGTATGAGTTAAGGCAGGTAACTAACACAGCCAGACAGTAACACATCATGTATGAGTTAAGGCAGGTAACTAACACAGCCAGACGATAACACATCATGTATGAGTTAACAGGTAACTAACACAGCCAGACAGTAACACATCATGTATGAGTTAACAGGTAACTAACACATCATGTATGAGTTAAGGCAGGTAACTAACACAGCCAGACGATAACACATCATGTATGAGTTAAGGCAGGTAACTAACACAGCCAGACAGAAACACATCATGTATGAGTTAAGGCAGGTAACTAACACAGCCAGACAGTAACACATCATGTATGAGTTAAGGCAGGTAACTAACACAGCCAGACAGTAACACATCATGTATGAGATAAGGCAGGTAACTAACACAGCCAGAGAGTAACACATCATGTATGAGTTAAGGCAGGTATAACAAGAGCAGTCAGACAGTAACACATCATGTATGAGTTAAGGCAGGTAACTAACACAGCCAGACAGTAACACATCATGCATCAGTTAAGGCAGGTAACTAACACAGCCAGACAGTAACACATCATGTATGAGATAAGGCAGGTAACTAACACAGCCAGACAGTAACACATCATGTATGAGTTAAGGCAGGTAACTAACACAGCCAGACAGTAACACATCATGTATGAGTTAAGGCAGGTAACTAACACAGCCAGACAGTAACACATCATTTATTCATATGTTAATAAGGCAGTATACATATATCTTGTTGGGGCTTCTGTCATTGCAGTCGTCGGCAGAGGTCTCTCGGTTGACTGGTCTTCTCCAAACTTTGTGTCGTTGATACATTACGGTCCATAATGAATTTCTCCGCTGATTTACAGCGTCTGACTGTGTCTGCGAACTCAACCCCACTGGCTAGGTGTATCGTGCTGGAACAGGCTGTCCATTCGTTTATTCATATCTATTATTTATGCATATTGTTTAAATTTTTACATCACAACTGTTGCAAGAGCCAAAAATGTCACATTCCTACATCAACCAATTTACTTGCGATGTTTATCGTTGGATGTTTTGTCATAACATAATATATTTACACTGGACGGTAGCAGATCCCCTCTTAAATAAATACAGGCAGTGATTCATGTCCTAAACCAAACAGCTTCGTTTCGAGTCCCAGATGGCACCCTATTCCCTACATAGTGCACTACTTTTGACCAGGGCCCTATGAGCCCTCCTGAACGTAGTGCCCTACGGTTTGTAGGTAATAAGGAGCCATTTGGGACGTAGATAGAGCTCCTCTCCTTGCAGCCAGCTAGCCTCCTCATTAATATCCCGTAGCTAATGAGGAAATACGCTGAGGCTGATATTTCCTTTTTTATTGGAACTCTGGCCTACAGGATGAACCACGACGGAGGACCAATCAGGGGGGACTCTTTAGGCGGGATGCTCGTTGCTTTCTATGGCTAGAGTTTACATGGGTAAGTTCTAAACTGGCACCCTATTCCCTATGTAGTGCACTTCTTTTGACCAGAGTCCTATGTGGAATAGGGTGTCATTTGAAACTGAACTTATGAGGGTTCTTCACACATACTGGACTTTTGTCAACAAGCCACATCAGCGCCACGTATTTTCTGCAGTGTAAACTGGTGAACTTGTCACGTCTCGACCCCTTACCTCTCGACACTCGCCCGACAGTTGACCCCCCCCCCCCCCCATCCAAACAGGCCAATGTAAACAGAATTGTCTCGTTGAGCCAACAATCTTATAGAACAATTTGTAATAGCAGAGCAAACACAACACAATGCACTCTGTCTGCCATCTGCCCGGGGGCAGTTCTCCATCGTGCCAGCGGCCATCGAAGATGAGCATTTGCCCACTGAAGTCTGTTGTGACGCCAAACTGCAATCAGGTCAATACCCTGGTGAGGACGACGAGCATGGAGATGAGTTTCCCTGAGATGGCTTCAAAAAATTTGTGCAGAAATTGTGTGGCTGGTTGGATGTACTGCCAAATTCTCTAAAACGACGTTGGGGGCGGCTTATGGTAGAGAAATATACATTAAATTATCTGCCAACAGCTCTGGTGGACATTCCTGTAGTCAACATGCCAATTGCACGCTCCCTCAAAACTTGAGACATCTGTAGCGTTGTGTCACGTGACAAAACTGCCCGTTTTAGAGTGGCCCTTTATTGTCCCCAGCACAAGGTGCACCTGTGTAATGATCATGCTGTTTAATCTGTTTTTTTTATATGCCACACCTCTCAGGTGGATGGGTTATCTTGGCAAAGGAGAAATGCTCATTCTATTCTGTTCCCCCTAAATAACCCCACTAGATGACAGTCATTCTTTTCTGTCCCCCCTAAATAACCCCACTAGATGACAGTCATTATATTCTCCCTAAATAACCCCACTAGATGACAGTCATTCTATTCTGTCCCCCCTAAATAACCCCACTAGATGACAGTCATTCTATTCTGTTCTCCCTAAATAACCCCACTAGATGACAGTCATTCTATTCTGTCCCCCCTAAATAACCCCACTAGATGACAGTCATTCTATTCTGTCCCCCCTAAATAACCCCACTAGATGACAGTCATTCTATTCCCCCTAAATAACCCCACTAGATGACAGTCATTCTATTCCCCCTAAATAACCCCACTAGATGACAGTCATTCTATTCTGTCCCCCCTAAATAACCCCACTAGATGACAGTCATTCTATTCTGTCCCCCCTAAATAACCCCACCCTATGACAGTCATTCTATTCTCCCTAAATAAACCCACTAGATGACAGTCATTCTATTCTGTCCCCCCTAAATAACCCCACTAGATGACAGTCATTCTATTCTGTCCCCCCTAAATAACCCCACTAGATGACAGTCATTCTATTCTGTTCTCCTTAAATAACCCCACTAGATGACAGTCATTCTATTCCCCCTAAATAACCCCACTAGATGACAGTCATTCTATTCTGTCCCCCCTAAATAACCCCACTAGATGACAGTCATTCTATTCCCCCTAAATAACCCCACTAGATGACAGTCATTCTATTCTGTCCCCCCTAAATAACCCCACTAGATGACAGTCATTCTATTCTGTCCCCCCTAAATAACCCCACTAGATGACAGTCATTCTATTCCCCCTAAATAACCCCACTAGATGACAGTCATTCTATTCCCCCTAAATAACCCCACTAGATGACAGTCATTCTATTCTGTCCCCCCTAAATAACCCCACTAGATGACAGTCATTCTATTCTGTCCCCCCTAAATAACCCCACCCTATGACAGTCATTCTATTCTCCCTAAATAAACCCACTAGATGACAGTCATTCTATTCTGTCCCCCCTAAATAACCCCACTAGATGACAGTCATTCTATTCTGTCCCCCCTAAATAACCCCACTAGATGACAGTCATTCTATTCTGTTCTCCTTAAATAACCCCACTAGATGACAGTCATTCTATTCTGTCCCCCCTAAATAACCCCACTAGATGACAGTCATTCTATTCTGTCCCCCCTAAATAACCCCACTAGATGACATTCATTCTATTCTGTTCCCCCTAAATAACCCCGCCCTAGGACAGGAGCTGATAAGGAAGAGACCACATAGACATGGTATCGTCCAGCCTGGGCAGCCAAACACCCAATGTGTGCATGAAATTACAATGTCAACATTTGATTCATGCTGTTAGGTTGTGACTGTGGAACAAATTATGCTTGTGGAGGGGGGGTGGGGCGGGGGGCGTGTCAGTTTCAATATTAGCCCAGGAAGGTGTTCTAACAGTTGAATTGTAATCCCTAGTTCGCTGTCCTTCGCAGCACGCTAACATATTGTCAACACCATTAGCCACGAGCAAACTCCCATCATGTCTGAGGATAAGTGCTATTCATTCCAGCCGGGGCTTTTTGATTTGGGCAATTCCTTTGCACATGACGGTTTGTAGTTTTCCAAACCGGGAGAGAACTCAAGAGAACACCAGAAGTGTTGTTTACCCCTCTGACGATGTTCATCAGACTCATACGTTTAAAAAAAAAAAAAAAAAGGGGGACATTTGACATTCTATAACCTGAAGTATGATTTAAAATCCTACAACAAAAAAACAAAAAACAAACATTTTGATTAAAGGTTTGTTGATACAACTGAAGAAAAAAAAAATGGACACTTCTTTAGAACGAGGCAGAAATGCTGTTGAACTACTTTTAATTTCGCCTTCGGCGGAATAAAAGTCTGGTGAGCAAACACTTGCTGAGTTGTCTACGGGCTCTAACAGAACAGCAGGGACCGTCGTCCCTCTCAAATGGAACACCCTATTCCCTACGTAGTGCACTACCCTATAGGGCCCCCCTGGTCAAAAGTAGTGCGCTATGTAGGGAACACGGTGCCATTTAGGATGTGGCCTCTGTCTGGCCAGCCATACGGGATTAGGCAGTTAACACTTCCACATCGCCAAGACAATTGTGTGCCATCAATGCATATAGGCCCTTTTCAATGTGTTGCCAAGAGACAGGAGCCGTTAACACAAAAAATGTGGATTTCCTGGCCCGCATCTCCCTGACGGTTTTGTGGGTGACACAAACCCTAAAACAAACGGCCTTGTTTGGAATAGATCTAACCTGAAAACTGCGGACATTCCTCTAAGGAAATGAAAGGAGAAGGTACATTGTGAGCTGTAGTACGTGTGGGTACACTTCCGAGTGTCACATCAGGTTTATGTCGTGTTTAAACAGTGAAATGTGTTCAGACGGGTAGTGTAATGAGTCCATGTGGTAGGTCCGGGCCATACGCAGCGCATTGCTCAGTCCAAACAATGGGATGGGGTTTGGAGCGAGGATGAGGGAGGGCACAGCAGGGGCCTTGGCTAGTTGTCATCACTGATGAAACAGTGGACACTCCTCCAGTGACAGGGAGTTCCTCTCAGTCAATCTCTGTGCTGCATTCAGCTCACATTGCAGAGAGAGAGAGAGAGAGAGAGAGAGAGAGAGGGGGAGAGAGAGAGAGAGAGAGAGAGAGAGAGAGAGCCTTGCTAGTGCTGTCTGTCTGTCTCTGTACTGAGTACCTCTCTCCTATCAGTCAGCTGTATCAAATTAAATAAAGCAGTGATACTTCCTGTCTGTCTCTGTACCGAGGACCTCTCTCCTATGAGTCAGCTGTATCTAATTAAATAAAGCAGTGATACTTCCTGTCTGTATCTGTACCGAGGACCTCTCTCTTATCAGTCAGCTGTATCTAATTAAATAAAGCAGTGATACTTCCTGTCTGTCTCTGTAAAGAGGACCTCCTATCAGTCAGCTGTATCTAATTAAATAAAGCAGTGATACTTCCTGTCTGTCTCTGTACCGAGGACCTCTCTCCTATCAGTCAGCTGTATCTAATTAAATAAAGCAGTGATACTTCCTGTCTGTATCTGTACCGAGGACCTCTCTCTTATCAGTCAGCTGTATCTAATTAAATAAAGCAGTGATACTTCCTGTCTGTCTCTGTAAAGAGGACCTCCTATCAGTCAGCTGTATCTAATTAAATAACGCAGTGCTACTTCCTGTCTGTCTCTGTACTGAGTACTGTCTCCCACACACTGAGGTGATATTGGAGAAAGAATCTTGCAGCTGATCTCGATATGTGTTGTGGTATTCAACCGTAGCACCATGCATACACACAGAAGGCTCTGCAGGGAAGGGAAATCTGCGTAACCCTATTTAGTAAACACTACTCAACAGTTACAGCTTTTTCTTTTCTTATGACATGGCCATATACTCTCCAAGGATGTGTGACCATGCAACTGGAGTGAAAGCCTCAGAAATATTCTGGAATTTAATATGAATATAAATATACCATATAATATAACTCCTTTCCTCTATTGAAACGATTACTGTTTCCAGATATTACTGTTTCCAGATATTACTGTTTCCAGATATGACTGTTTCCAGATATTACTGTTTAAAGATATGACTGTTTCCAGATATGACTGTTTCCAGATATTACTGTTTACAGATATTACTGTTTCCAGATATTACTGTTTCCAGATATTACTGTTTCCAGATATTACTGTTTCCAGATATTACTGTTTCCAGATGTTACTGTTTCCAGATATTACTGTTTCCAGATATGACTGTTTCCAGATATTACTGTTTCCAGATATTACTGTTTCCAGATATTACTGTTTCTAGATATTACTGTGTTTCCAGATATTACTGTTTCCAGATATTACTGTGTTTCCAGATATTACTGTTTCCAGATATTACTGTTTCCAGATATTACTGTTTCCAGATATTACTGTGTTTCCAGATATTACTGTGTTTCCAGATATTACTGTGTTTCCAGATATTACTGTTTCCAGATATTACTGTGTTTCCAGATATTACTGTTTCCAGATATTACTGTGTTTCCAGATATTACTGTTTCCAGATATTACTGTTTCCAGATATTACTGTTTCCAGATATTACTGTTTCCAGATATTACTGTTTCCAGATATTACTGTTTCTAGATATTACTGTTTCCAGATATTACTGTTTCCAGATATTACTGTTTCCAGATATTACTGTTTCCAGATATGACTGTTTCCAGATATTACTGTGTTTCCAGATATTACTGTTTCCAGATATTACTGTTTCCAGATATTACTGTTTCCAGATATTACTGTTTCCAGATATTACTGTGTTTCCAGATATTACTGTTTCCAGATATTACTGTTTCCAGATATTACTGTTTCCAGATATTACTGTGTTTCCAGATATTACTGTTTCCAGATATGACTGTTTCCAGATATTACTGTTTCCAGATATTACTGTTTCCAGATATTACTGTTTCCAGATATTACTGTTTAAAGATATGACTGTGTTTCCAGATATTACTGTTTCCAGATATGACTGTTTCCAGATATTACTGTTTCCAGATATTACTGTTTCCAGATATTACTGTTTCCAGATATTACTGTTTCCAGATATTACTGTTTCCAGATATTACTGTTTCCAGATATTACTGTGTTTCCAGATATTACTGTTTCCAGATATTACTGTTTCCAGATATTACTGTTTCCAGATATTACTGTGTTTCCAGATATTACTGTTTCCAGATATGACTGTTTCCAGATATTACTGTTTCCAGATATTACTGTTTCCAGATATTACTGTTTCCAGATATTACTGTTTAAAGATATGACTGTGTTTCCAGATATTACTGTTTCCAGATATTACTGTTTCCAGATATTACTGTTTCCAGATATTACTGTTTCCAGATATTACTGTTTCCAGATATTACTGTTTCCAGATATTACTGTTTCCAGATATTACTGTTTCCAGAGATTACTGTTTCCAGATACTACTGTTTAAAGATATGACTGTTTCCAGATATTACTGTGTTTCCAGATATGACTGTTTCCAGATATTACTGTTTCCAGATATTACTGTTTCCAGAGATTACTGTTTCCAGATATTACTGTTTAAAGATATGACTGTTTCCAGATATTACTGTGTTTCCAGATATGACTGTTTCCAGATATTACTGTTTCCAGATATGACTGTTTCCAGATATTACTGTTTCCAGATATTACTGTGTTTCCAGATATGACTGTTTCCAGACATTACTGTGTTTCCAGATATTACTGTTTCCGGATATTACTGTTTCCAGATATTACTGATTCCAGATATTACTGTTTCCAGATATTACTGTGTTTTCAGATATGACTGTTTCCAGATATCACTGTTTCCAGATATTACTGTTTCCAGATATTACTGTGTTTCCAGATATTACTGTGTTTCCAGATATTACTGTTTCCAGATATTACTGTTTCCAGATGTTACTGTTTCCAGATATTACTGTTTCCAGATATTACTGTGTTTCCAGATATGACTGTTTCCAGATATGACTGTTTCCAGATATTACTGTTTCCAGATATCACTGTTTCCAGATATTACTGTGTTTCCAGATATTACTGTTTCCAGATATTACTGTGTTTCCAGATATTACTGTTTCCAGATATTACTGATTCCAGATATTACTGTTTCCAGATATTACTGTGTTTCCAGATATTACTGTTGCCAGATATTACTGTTTCCAGATATTACTTGTTCCAGATATTACTGTTTCCAGGTATTACTGTGTTTCCAGATATTACTGTTTCCAGATATTACTGTTTCCAGATATTCCTGTGTTTCCAGATATGACTGTTTCCAGATATTACTGTTTCCAGATATTACTGTGTTTCCAGATATTACTGTGTTTCCAGATATTAATGTTTCCAGATATTACTGTTTCCAGATGTTACTGTTTCCAGATATTACTGTTTCCAGATATTACTGTGTTTCCAGATATTACTGTTTCCAGATATTACTGTTTCCAGATATTACTGTGTTTCCAGATATTACTGTTTCCAAATATTACTGTGTTTACAGATATTACTGTTTCAGATATTACTGTGTTTCCAGATATTACTGTTTCCAGATATTGCTCTTTCCAGATATTACTGTCTCTAGATATTACTGTGTTTCCAGATATTACTGTTTCCAGATATTACTGTTTCCAGATATTACTGTGTTTCCAGATATTACTGTGTTTGTGATCAAGAACTAGGTTTGAAGTTTCCATTACTCAATAATCCTAGCTGTCACTCTAAATCCCCCCAGCATCCAGTGTGTCATATCACACAATACATGTATCATCTTGCTAATCACCACTTGACCACAAGCCGAGCTCTTCACATCAAAAGGCATATGGTCCATTGATGAAGTGTTTATTGGGCTACTTCCTGCTTTGTCACCTGTCAGTGTTTAATAGGCTACTTCCTGCTCTGCTTCCTGTCAGATTTTATTAGGCTACTTCCTGCTCTGCCTCCTGTCAGTGTTTATTAGGCTACTTCCTGCTCTGTCACCTGTCAGTGTTTATTAGGCTACTTCCTGCTCTGCCTCCTGTCAGTGTTTATTAGGCTACTTCCTGCTCTGCCTCCTGTCAGTGTTTATTAGGCTACTTCCTGCTCTGTCACCTGTCTGTGTTTATTAGGCTACTTCCTGCTCTGCCTCCTGTCAGTGTTTATTAGGCTACTTCCTGCTCTGTCACCTGTCAGTGTTTATTAGGCTACTTCCTGCTCTGCCTCCTGTCAGATTTTATTAGGCTACTTCCTGCTCTGTCACCTGTCAGTGTTTATTAGGCTACTTCCTGCTCTGCCTCCTGTCAGTGTTTATTAGGCTACTTCCTGCTCTGCTTCCTGTCAGATTTTATTAGGCTACTTCCTGCTCTGTCACCTGTCAGTGTTTATTAGGCTACTTCCTGCTCTGCCTCCTGTCAGTGTTCATTAGGCTACTTCCTGCTCTGCCTCCTGTCAGTGTTTATTAGGCTACTTCCTGCTCTGTCACCTGTCAGTGTTTATTAGGCTACTTCCTGCTCTGTCACCTGTCTGTGTTTATCAGGCTACTTCCTGCTTTTCTTCCAGTCACTGTGTAGGCTTGTTGTACTTTAGGTTCTTGAGTCCCAAATGGCACCCTATTCCCTACATAGTGGTCCAAAGCAGTGCACAACATAGGCAATAGTGTGCCGTTTTGGACACAGGTATGCCCTCCAGGTCCTGTAGGAACACGGTGGGAAGCCGACACAACCAGACATTTTCAAAGCTATGTTCTATGAGCAGAGCAGAGGGCAAGCGTGCCTAGCCATGATTCCATCACAGGAGGGGCTGTAGCTAGCTGACAAGGCCGTGGAGCTTAGAGAGAGTGGAGGAGAGGAGGAGGAGTGGAGGACAGGAGGAGGAGTGGAGGAGAGGAGATGGAGTGGAGGAGTGGAGGAGAGGAGGAGGAGTGGAGGAGAGGAGAAGGAGTGGAGGAGTGGAGGAGAGGAGGAGGAGTGGAGGAGAGGAGGAGGAGTGGAGGAGAGGAGGAGGAGAGGAGGAGGAGTGAAGGAGTGGAGTGGAGGAGGAGGAGAGGAGGAGGAGTGGAGGAGAGGAGGAGGAGAGGAGGAGGAGTGGAGGAGAGGATGAGGAGAGGAGTAGGAGAGGAGGAGGAGTGGAGGAGAGGAGGAGGAGAGGAGCAGGCGTCTATATCGCTCCACTAATACAGGACTAGCGAAGGATCCAGCTCACTCATTTTGTGAAAACATTTCAATTAAATATATTTGAGTGTTTACCAGCATTTGTAACTTAATAATTATCTGTACAAAACAGTTAAATCTGAATGTACTTGTGGACTATGAAATACTTGCTTGATATATGTTTTTAGGTCTCTTGAAAAGCTCTGCTAAATGCAATTTATGTTGTGTTAACTGAAATTGTCTATTCAATCATTTTTAGTAGATGCTTTAATGCTCAATTTACAGTAGTGAGGGTATACATTTTCACACTGCTCCCTCATGGGAATCGAACCCACAAGCCTAGCATTGCAAGCGCCATGCTCTACCAACTGAGCCACATCATCACACCACATCATCACAAACCACTTGATGTCTCAAAGTATTACTGTATTGTGGATTGTTTTTCTTAATGGTGATCGAAAATACACAGGTACAAACCAAGAGGACCAGTCTATGTACAATACAGTAATGTACATTTACATTCAGCGCTTTGTAAGGATGTTGTACCAAGAAAAGTGGCTGTTTTCCATGTTATTTGATGAAGGCAACATATTTAATTTGATGCAGATGTTTTTTTTGTGTCTTTATCCTTAACTTTACACCTTTTGACGTAAATGTTTGAGGGACAGGGTTGTGTTCTTTCTGGATTCTATTAGAATGACATCACAGAGAAAGAGACAGGGTTGTGTTCGAATGATATCACAGAGAAAGAGACAGGGTTTTGTTCTTTCTGGATTCCATTAGAATGACATCACAGAGAAAGAGACAGGGTTGTGTTCTTTCTGGATTCCATTAGAATGACATCACAGAGAAAGAGACAGGGTTTTGTTCTTTCTGGATTCCATTAGAATGACATCACAGAGAAAGAGACAGGGTTTTGTTCTTTCTGGATTCCATTAGAATGACATCACAGAGAAAGAGACAGGGTTTTGTTCTTTCTGGATTCCATTAGAATGACATCACAGAGAAAGAGACAGGGTTGTGTTCTTTCTGGATTCCATTAGAATGACATCACAGAGAAAGAGACAGGGTTTTGTTCTTTCTGGATTCCATTAGAATGACATCACAGAGAAAGAGACAGGGTTGTGTTCTTTCTGGATTCCATTAGAATGACATCACAGAGAAAGAGACAGGGTTTTGTTCTTTCTGGATTCCATTAGAATGACATCACAGAGAAAGAGACAGGGTTTTGTTCTTTCTGGATTCCATTAGAATGACATCACAGAGAAAGAGACAGGGTTTTGTTCTTTCTGGATTCCATTAGAATGACATCACAGAGAAAGAGACAGGGTTGTGTTCTTTCTGGATTCCATTAGAATGACATCACAGAGAAAGAGACAGGGTTTTGTTCTTTCTACATTCCATTAGAATGACATCACAGAGAAAGAGACAGGGTTTTGTTCTTTCTACATTCCATTAGAATGTCATCACAGAGAAAGAGACAGGGTTGTGTTCTTTCTGGATTCCATTAGAATGACATCACAGAGAAAGAGACAGGGTTGTGTTCTTTCTGGATTCCATTAGAATGACATCACAGAGAAAGGGACAGGGTTTTGTTCTTTATGGATTCTATTAGAATGACATCACAGAGAAAGAGACAGGGTTGTGTTCTTTCTACATTCCATTAGAATGACATCACAGAGAAAGAGACAGGGTTTTGTTCTTTCTGGATTCCATTGGAATGACATCACAGAGAAAGGGACAGGGTTGTGTTCTT
This sequence comes from Oncorhynchus mykiss, assembly GCF_013265735.2. Taxonomy (NCBI): domain Eukaryota; kingdom Metazoa; phylum Chordata; class Actinopteri; order Salmoniformes; family Salmonidae; genus Oncorhynchus; species Oncorhynchus mykiss. Next base: position 9,558,875 of record NC_048590.1, read on the forward strand.
TCTGGATTCCAATAGAATGACATCACAGAGAAAGGGACAGGGTTGTGTTCTTTCTGGATTCTATTAGCATGACATCACAGAGAAAGAGACAGGGTTGTGTTCTTTCTACATTCCATTAGAATGACATCACAGAGAAAGAGACAGGGTTTTGTTCTTTCTGGATTCCGTTAGAATGACATCACAGAGAAAGAGACAGGGTTTTGTTCTTTCTGGATTCCATTGGAATGACATCACAGAGAAAGAGACAGGGTTTTGTTCTTTCTGGATTCCATTAGAATGAAATCACAGAGAAAGGGAAAGAGTTTTGTTCTTTCTGGATTCCATTAGAATGACATCACAGAGAAAGGGACAGGGTTTTGTTCTTTATGGATTCGATTAGAATGACATCACAGAGAAAGGGACAGGGTTTTGTTCTTTCTGGATTCCATTAGAATGGCATCACAGAGAAAGAGACGGGGTTTTGTTATTTCTGGATTCTATTAAAATGACATCACAGAGAAAGGGACAGGGTTTGTTCTTTCTACATTCCATTAGAATGACATCACAGAGAAAGGGAAAGGGTTGTGTTCTTTCTGGATTCCATTAGAATGACATCACAGAGAAAGTTACAGGGTTTTGTTCTTTCTGGATTCCATTGGAATGACATCACAGAGAAAGTTACAGGGTTTTGTTCTTTCTGGATTCCATTGGAATGACATCACAGAGAAAGTTACAGGGTTTTGTTCTTTCTGGATTCCATTGGAATGACATCACAGAGAAAGTTACAGGGTTTTGTTCTTTCTGGATTCCATTAGAATGACATCACAGAGAAAGTTACAGGGTTTTGTTCTTTCTGGATTCCATTGGAATGACATCACAGAGAAAGTTACAAGGTTTTGTTCTTTCTGGATTCCATTGGAATGACATCACAGAGAAAGGGAAAGGGTTGTGTTCTTTCTGGATGCCATTAGAATGACATCACAGAGAAAGAGAAAGGGTTGTGTTCTTTCTGGATTCCATTAGAATGACATCACAGAGAAAGGGACAGGGTTTTGTTCTTTCTGGATTCAATTAGAATGACATCACAGAGAAAGGAGCAACAAAACTCTCCTTTTGGGTCAAATAGCCTTCACACAGCCTGGTGGTGTGTTAGGTCATTGTCCTGTTGAAAAGTAAAAGATAGTCCCACTAAGCGCAAACCAGATGGGAAGGCGTATCAATGCAGAATGTTGTGGTCAGCATGCTGGTTAAGTGTGCCTTGAATTCTAAATAAATCACTGACAGTGTCACCAGCAAATCACCCTCACACAATCACACCTCCTCCTCCATGCTTCACGGTGGGAACCACAAATGTGGAGATCATCCGTTCACCTACTCTGCGTCTCACAAAGACACGGCTGTTGGAACCAAAAATCTCAAACTGGGACTTCCCAGATTTCCACCGGTCTAATGTCCACTGCTCGTGTTTCTTGGCCCAAGCAAGTCTCTTCTTCTTATTGGTGTCCTTTAGTAGTGGTTTCTTTGCAGCAAATTGACCATGGAGGCCTGATTCACGCAGTCTCCTCTGAACAATTGATGTTGAGATGTGTCTGTTACTTGAATTCTGTGATGCATTTATTTGGGCTGCAATCTGAGGTGCAGTTAACTCTCATGAACTTATCCTCTGCATCAGAGGTAACTCTGCGTCTGTCTTTCCTGTGGCGGTCCTCATGAGAGCCAGTTTCATCATAGTGCTTGATGTTTTTGCTACTGCGTTTGAAGAAACATTCAAAGTTCTTGACATTTTCCGGAGTAACTGACCTTCATATTTTAAAGTAAGGATGGACTGACGTTTCTCTTTGCTTATTTGAGATGCTCTTGCCATCATATGGAGCAACAGTAGCAACAGTAACATCAGCAACAGCAACAACAGTAACAGTAGCAACAGTAACAACAGTAGCAACAGTAACAGTATCAACAGTAACAACAGTAAAAACAGTAGCAACAGTAACAACAGCAGCAACAGTAACAACAGTAGCAACAGTAACTGTAACAGTAGCAACAGTAACAAAAGTAGCAACAGTAACAACAGTAGCAACAGTAACTGTAACAGTAGCAACAGTAACAAAAGTAGCAACAGTAACAACAGTAGCAACAGTAGCAACAGTAACAACAGTAACCGTAACAGTAGCAACAGTAACAACAGTAACCGTAACAGTAGCGACAGTAGCAACAGTAGCAACAGTAACAACAGTAGCAACAGTAACAACAGTAGCAACAGTAACCGTAACAGTAGCAACAGTAACAACAGTAACCGTAACAGTAACAACAGTAACAACAGTAACAACAGTAGGAACAGTAACAGTAACAACAGTAACAACAGTAAAAACAGTAACAACAGTAGTAACAGTAGCAACAGTAACAACAGTAACAACAGTAGCAACAGTAACAACAGTAACCGTAACAGTAGCAACAGTAACAACAGTAGCAACAGTAGCAACAGTAACAACAGTAACCGTAACAGTAGCAACAGTAACAACAGCAACCGTAACAGTAGCAACAGTAGCAACAGCAGCAACAGTAACAACAGTAGCAACAGTAGCAACAGTAACAACAGTAACAACAGCAACAACAGTAGCAACAGTAGGAACAGTAGTAACAGTAGCAACAGTAACAACAGTAACAACAGTGACATCAGTAGCAACAGTGACAACAGGAGCAACAGGAGGAAAAGTCACAACAGTATCCGTAACAGTAGCAACAGTAACAACATTAACAACAGTAACAACAGTAGCAACAGTAGCAACAATAACAACAGTAACCGTAACAGTAGCAACAGTAACAACAGAACAACAGTGACAACAGTAACAGTAGCAACAGTAACAACAGTAACAGTAGCAACAGTAAAAACAGTAACAACAGTAGTAACAGTAGCAACAGTAACAACAGTGAAAACAGTAGCAACAGTAACAACAGTAGCAACAGTAGCAACAGTAACCGTAACAGTAGCAACAGTAACAACAGTAGCAAAAGTAACAACAGTAGCAACAGTAGCAACAGTAACAACAGTAACAACAGTGACAACAGTAACAACAGTAACAACATTAACAGTTGCAAAAATAGCAACAGTGACAACAGTAACAGTAGCAACAGTAACAACAGTAACAGTAGCAACAGTAAAAACAGTAACAACAGTAGTAACAGTAGCAACAGTAACCGTAACAGTAGCAACAGTAGCAACAGTAACAACAGTAACAGTAGCAACAGTAAAAACAGTAACAACAGTAGTAACAGTAGCAACAGTAACAACAGTGACAACAGTAGCAACAGTAGCAACAGTAACAACAGTAACCGTAACAGTAACAACAGTAACAACAATAGCAACAGTAACAACAGTAACCGTAACAGTAGCAACAGTAACAACAGCAACCGTAACAGTAGCAACAGTAGCAACAGCAGCAACAGTAACAACAGTAACAACAGTAGCAACAGTAACAACAGTAGCAACAGTAGCAACAGTAACAACAGTAACAACAGCAACAACAGTAGCAACAGTAGCAACAGTAACAACAGTAACAACAGTGACAACAGTAACAACAGTAACAACATTAACAGTTGCAAAAATAGCAACAGTGACAACAGTAACAGTAGCAACAGTAACAACAGTAACAGTAGCAACAGTAAAAACAGTAACAACAGTAGTAACAGTAGCAACAGTAACAACAGTGACAACAGTAGCAACAGTAACAACAGTAACCGTAACAGTAACAACAGTAACAACAGTAGCAACAGTAACAACAGTAACCGTAACAGTAGCAACAGTAGCAACAGTAACAACAGTAACAACAGTAACAACAGTAGCAACAGTGGCAACAGTAACAACAGTAGCAACAATATTCAAACAGTAGGAACAGTAACAGTAACAACAGTAACAACAGTAAAAACAGTAACAACAGTAGTAACAGTAGCAACAGTAACAACAGTAACAACAGTAGCAACAGTAACAACAGTAACCGTAACAGTAGCAACAGTAACAACAGTAGCAACAGTAGCAACAGTAACAACAGTAACCGTAACAGTAGCAACAGTAACAACAGCAACCGTAACAGTAGCAACAGTAGCAACAGCAGCAACAGTAACAACAGTAACAACAGTAGCAACAGTAACAACAGTAGCAACAGTAGCAACAGTAACAACAGTAACAACAGCAACAACAGTTGCAACAGTAGGAACAGTAGGAACAGTAGCAACAGTAACAACAGTAACAACAGTGACATCAGTAGCAACAGTGACAACAGGAGCAACAGGAGGAAAAGTAACAACAGTATCCGTAACAGTAGCAACAGTAACAACATTAACAACAGTAACAACAGTAGCAACAGTAGCAACAATAACAACAGTAACCGTAACAGTAGCAACAGTAACAACAGAACAACAGTGACAACGGTAACAGTAGCAACAGTAACAACAGTAACAGTAGCAACAGTAAAAACAGTAACAACAGTAGTAACAGTAGCAACAGTAACAACAGTGAAAACAGTAGCAACAGTAACAACAGTAGCAACAGTAGCAACAGTAACCGTAACAGTAGCAACAGTAACAACAGTAGCAAAAGTAACAACAGTAGCAACAGTAGCAACAGTAACAACAGTAACAACAGTGACAACAGTAACAACAGTAACAACATTAACAGTTGCAAAAATAGCAACAGTGACAACAGTAACAGTAGCAACAGTAACAACAGTAACAGTAGCAACAGTAAAAACAGTAACAACAGTAGTAACAGTAGCAACAGTAACCGTAACAGTAGCAACAGTAGCAACAGTAACAACAGTAACAGTAGCAACAGTAAAAACAGTAACAACAGTAGTAACAGTAGCAACAGTAACAACAGTGACAACAGTAGCAACAGTAGCAACAGTAACAACAGTAACCGTAACAGTAACAACAGTAACAACAATAGCAACAGTAACAACAGTAACCGTAACAGTAGCAACAGTAACAACAGCAACCGTAACAGTAGCAACAGTAGCAACAGCAGCAACAGTAACAACAGTAACAACAGTAGCAACAGTAACAACAGTAGCAACAGTAGCAACAGTAACAACAGTAACAACAGCAACAACAGTTGCAACAGTAGGAACAGTAGTAACAGTAGCAACAGTAACAACAGTAACAACAGTGACATCAGTAGCAACAGTGACAACAGGAGCAACAGGAGGAAAAGTAACAACAGTATCCGTAACAGTAGCAACAGTAACAACATTAACAACAGTAACAACAGTAGCAACAGTAGCAACAATAACAACAGTAACCGTAACAGTAGCAACAGTAACAACAGAACAACAGTGACAACAGTAACAGTAGCAATAGTAACAACAGTAACAGTAGCAACAGTAAAAACAGTAACAACAGTAGTAACAGTAGCAACAGTAACAACAGTGAAAACAGTAGCAACAGTAACAACAGTAGCAACAGTAGCAACAGTAACCGTAACAGTAGCAACAGTAACAACAGTAGCAAAAGTAACAACAGTAGTAACAGTAGCAACAGTAACAACAGTAACAACAGTGACAACAGTAACAACAGTAACAACATTAACAGTTGCAAAAATAGCAACAGTGACAACAGTAACAGTAGCAACAGTAACAACAGTAACAGTAGCAACAGTAAAAACAGTAACAACAGTAGTAACAGTAGCAACAGTAACCGTAACAGTAGCAACAGTAGCAACAGTAACAACAGTAACAGTAGCAACAGTAAAAACAGTAACAACAGTAGTAACAGTAGCAACAGTAACAACAGTGACAACAGTAGCAACAGTAGCAACAGTAACAACAGTAACCGTAACAGTAACAACAGTAACAACAATAGCAACAGTAACAACAGTAACCGTAACAGTAGCAACAGTAACAACAGCAACCGTAACAGTAGCAACAGTAGCAACAGCAGCAACAGTAACAACAGTAACAACAGTAGCAACAGTAACAACAGTAGCAACAGTAGCAACAGTAACAACAGTAACAACAGCAACAACAGTTGCAACAGTAGGAACAGTAGTAACAGTAGCAACAGTAACAACAGTAACAACAGTGACATCAGTAGCAACAGTGACAACAGGAGCAACAGGAGGAAAAGTAACAACAGTATCCGTAACAGTAGCAACAGTAACAACATTAACAACAGTAACAACAGTAGCAACAGTAGCAACAATAACAACAGTAACCGTAACAGTAGCAACAGTAACAACAGAACAACAGTGACAACAGTAACAGTAGCAACAGTAACAACAGTAACAGTAGCAACAGTAAAAACAGTAACAACAGTAGTAACAGTAGCAACAGTAACAACAGTGAAAACAGTAGCAACAGTAACAACAGTAGCAACAGTAGCAACAGTAACCGTAACAGTAGCAACAGTAACAACAGTAGCAACAGTAACAACAGTAGCAACAGTAGCAACAGTAACAACAGTAACAACAGTGACAACAGTAACAACAGTAACAACATTAACAGTTGCAAAAATAGCAACAATGACAACAGTAACAGTAGCAACAGTAACAACAGTAACAGTAGCAACAGTAAAAACAGTAACAACAGTAGTAACAGTAGCAACAGTAACCGTAACAGTAGCAACAGTAGCAACAGTAACAACAGTAACAGTAGCAACAGTAAAAACAGTAACAACAGTAGTAACAGTAGCAACAGTAACAACAGTGACAACAGTAGCAACAGTAACAACAGTAACCGTAACAGTAACAACAGTAACAACAGTAGCAACAGTAACAACAGTAACCGTAACAGTAGCAACAGTAGCAACAGTAACAACAGTAACAACAGTAACAACAGTAGCAACAGTGGCAACAGTAACAACAGTAGCAACAATATTCAAACAGTAGGAACAGTAACAGTAACAACAGTAACAACAGTAAAAACAGTAACAACAGTAGTAACAGTAGCAACAGTAACAACAGTAACAACAGTAGCAACAGTAACAACAGTAACCGTAACAGTAGCAACAGTAACAACAGTAGCAACAGTAGCAACAGTAACAACAGTAACCGTAACAGTAGCAACAGTAACAACAGCAACCGTAACAGTAGCAACAGTAGCAACAGCAGCAACAGTAACAACAGTAACAACAGTAGCAACAGTAACAACAGTAGCAACAGTAGCAACAGTAACAACAGTAACAACAGCAACAACAGTTGCAACAGTAGGAACAGTAGGAACAGTAGCAACAGTAACAACAGTAACAACAGTGACATCAGTAGCAACAGTGACAACAGGAGCAACAGGAGGAAAAGTAACAACAGTATCCGTAACAGTAGCAACAGTAACAACATTAACAACAGTAACAACAGTAGCAACAGTAGCAACAATAACAACAGTAACCGTAACAGTAGCAACAGTAACAACAGAACAACAGTGACAACAGTAACAGTAGCAACAGTAACAACAGTAACAGTAGCAACAGTAAAAACAGTAACAACAGTAGTAACAGTAGCAACAGTAACAACAGTGAAAACAGTAGCAACAGTAACAACAGTAGCAACAGTAGCAACAGTAACCGTAACAGTAGCAACAGTAACAACAGTAGCAAAAGTAACAACAGTAGCAACAGTAGCAACAGTAACAACAGTAACAACAGTGACAACAGTAACAACAGTAACAACATTAACAGTTGCAAAAATAGCAACAGTGACAACAGTAACAGTAGCAACAGTAACAACAGTAACAGTAGCAACAGTAAAAACAGTAACAACAGTAGTAACAGTAGCAACAGTAACCGTAACAGTAGCAACAGTAGCAACAGTAACAACAGTAACAGTAGCAACAGTAAAAACAGTAACAACAGTAGTAACAGTAGCAACAGTAACAACAGTGACAACAGTAGCAACAGTAGCAACAGTAACAACAGTAACCGTAACAGTAACAACAGTAACAACAATAGCAACAGTAACAACAGTAACCGTAACAGTAGCAACAGTAACAACAGCAACCGTAACAGTAGCAACAGTAGCAACAGCAGCAACAGTAACAACAGTAACAACAGTAGCAACAGTAACAACAGTAGCAACAGTAGCAACAGTAACAACAGTAACAACAGCAACAACAGTTGCAACAGTAGGAACAGTAGTAACAGTAGCAACAGTAACAACAGTAACAACAGTGACATCAGTAGCAACAGTGACAACAGGAGCAACAGGAGGAAAAGTAACAACAGTATCCGTAACAGTAGCAACAGTAACAACATTAACAACAGTAACAACAGTAGCAACAGTAGCAACAATAACAACAGTAACCGTAACAGTAGCAACAGTAACAACAGAACAACAGTGACAACAGTAACAGTAGCAACAGTAACAACAGTAACAGTAGCAACAGTAAAAACAGTAACAACAGTAGTAACAGTAGCAACAGTAACAACAGTAGCAACAGTAGCAACAGTAACCGTAACAGTAGCAACAGTAACAACAGTAGCAACAGTAACAACAGTAGCAACAGTAGCAACAGTAACAACAGTAACAACAGTGACAACAGTAACAACAGTAACAACATTAACAGTTGCAAAAATAGCAACAGTGACAACAGTAACAGTAGCAACAGTAACAACAGTAACAGTAGCAACAGTAAAAACAGTAACAACAGTAGTAACAGTAGCAACAGTAACCGTAACAGTAGCAACAGTAGCAACAGTAACAACAGTAACAACAGTAACAACAGTAACAGTAACAGTAACAACAGTAACAACAGTAAAAACAGTAACAACAGTAGTAACAGTAGCAACAGTAACAACAGTAACAACAGTAGCAACAGTAACAACAGTAACCGTAACAGTAGCAACAGTAACAACAGTAGCAACAGTAGCAACAGTAACAACAGTAACCGTAACAGTAGCAACATTAACAACAGCAACCGTAACAGTAGCAACAGTAGCAACAGCAGCAACAGTAACAACAGTAACAACAGTAGCAACAGTAACAACAGTAGCAACAGTAGCAACAGTAACAACAGTAACAACAGCAACAACAGTTGCAACAGTAGGAACAGTAGTAACAGTAGCAACAGTAACAACAGTAACAACAGTGACATCAGTAGCAACAGTGACAACAGGAGCAACAGGAGGAAAAGTAACAACAGTATCCGTAACAGTAGCAACAGTAACAACATTAACAACAGTAACAACAGTAGCAACAGTAGCAACAATAACAACAGTAACCGTAACAGTAGCAACAGTAACAACAGAACAACAGTGACAACAGTAACAGTAGCAACAGTAACAACAGTAACAGTAGCAACAGTAAAAACAGTAACAACAGTAGTAACAGTAGCAACAGTAACAACAGTGAAAACAGTAGCAACAGTAACAACAGTAGCAACAGTAGCAACAGTAACCGTAACAGTAGCAACAGTAACAACAGTAGCAAAAGTAACAACAGTAGCAACAGTAGCAACAGTAACAACAGTAACAACAGTGACAACAGTAACAACAGTAACAACATTAACAGTTGCAAAAATAGCAACAGTGACAACAGTAACAGTAGCAACAGTAACAACAGTAACAGTAGCAACAGTAAAAACAGTAACAACAGTAGTAACAGTAGCAACAGTAACCGTAACAGTAGCAACAGTAGCAACAGTAACAACAGTAACAGTAGCAACAGTAAAAACAGTAACAACAGTAGTAACAGTAGCAACAGTAACAACAGTGACAACAGTAGCAACAGTAACAACAGTAACCGTAACAGTAACAACAGTAACAACAATAGCAACAGTAACAACAGTAACCGTAACAGTAGCAACAGTAACAACAGCAACCGTAACAGTAGCAACAGTAGCAACAGCAGCAACAGTAACAACAGTAACAACAGTAGCAACAGTAACAACAGTAGCAACAGTAGCAACAGTAACAACAGTAACAACAGCAACAACAGTTGCAACAGTAGGAACAGTAGTAACAGTAGCAACAGTAACAACAGTAACAACAGTGACATCAGTAGCAACAGTGACAACAGGAGCAACAGGAGGAAAAGTAACAACAGTATCCGTAACAGTAGCAACAGTAACAACATTAACAACAGTAACAACAGTAGCAACAGTAGCAACAATAACAACAGTAACCGTAACAGTAGCAACAGTAACAACAGAACAACAGTGACAACAGTAACAGTAGCAACAGTAACAACAGTAACAGTAGCAACAGTAAAAACAGTAACAACAGTAGCAACAGTAGCAACAGTAACAACAGTAACAACAGTAACAACAGTAACAGTAACAGTAACAACAGTAACAACAGTAAAAACAGTAACAACAGTAGTAACAGTAGCAACAGTAACAACAGTAACAACAGTAGCAACAGTAACAACAGTAACCGTAACAGTAGCAACAGTAACAACAGTAGCAACAGTAGCAACAGTAACAACAGTAACCGTAACAGTAGCAACATTAACAACAGCAACCGTAACAGTAGCAACAGTAGCAACAGCAGCAACAGTAACAACAGTAACAACAGTAGCAACAGTAACAACAGTAGCAACAGTAGCAACAGTAACAACAGTAACAACAGCAACAACAGTTGCAACAGTAGGAACAGTAGTAACAGTAGCAACAGTAACAACAGTAACAACAGTGACATCAGTAGCAACAGTGACAACAGGAGCAACAGGAGGAAAAGTAACAACAGTATCCGTAACAGTAGCAACAGTAACAACATTAACAACAGTAACAACAGTAGCAACAGTAGCAACAATAACAACAGTAACCGTAACAGTAGCAACAGTAACAACAGAACAACAGTGACAACAGTAACAGTAGCAACAGTAACAACAGTAACAGTAGCAACAGTAAAAACAGTAACAACAGTAGTAACAGTAGCAACAGTAACAACAGTGAAAACAGTAGCAACAGTAACAACAGTAGCAACAGTAGCAACAGTAACCGTAACAGTAGCAACAGTAACAACAGTAGCAAAAGTAACAACAGTAGCAACAGTAGCAACAGTAACAACAGTAACAACAGTGACAACAGTAACAACAGTAACAACATTAACAGTTGCAAAAATAGCAACAGTGACAACAGTAACAGTAGCAACAGTAACAACAGTAACAGTAGCAACAGTAAAAACAGTAACAACAGTAGTAACAGTAGCAACAGTAACCGTAACAGTAGCAACAGTAGCAACAGTAACAACAGTAACAGTAGCAACAGTAAAAACAGTAACAACAGTAGTAACAGTAGCAACAGTAACAACAGTGACAACAGTAGCAACAGTAACAACAGTAACCGTAACAGTAACAACAGTAACAACAATAGCAACAGTAACAACAGTAACCGTAACAGTAGCAACAGTAACAACAGCAACCGTAACAGTAGCAACAGTAGCAACAGCAGCAACAGTAACAACAGTAACAACAGTAGCAACAGTAACAACAGTAGCAACAGTAGCAACAGTAACAACAGTAACAACAGCAACAACAGTTGCAACAGTAGGAACAGTAGTAACAGTAGCAACAGTAACAACAGTAACAACAGTGACATCAGTAGCAACAGTGACAACAGGAGCAACAGGAGGAAAAGTAACAACAGTATCCGTAACAGTAGCAACAGTAACAACATTAACAACAGTAACAACAGTAGCAACAGTAGCAACAATAACAACAGTAACCGTAACAGTAGCAACAGTAACAACAGAACAACAGTGACAACAGTAACAGTAGCAACAGTAACAACAGTAACAGTAGCAACAGTAAAAACAGTAACAACAGTAGTAACAGTAGGAACAGTAACAACAGTGAAAACAGTAGCAACAGTAACCGTAACAGTAGCAACAGTAACAACAGTAGCAACAGTAACAACAGTAGCAACAGTAGCAACAGTAACAACAGTAACAACAGTGACAACAGTAACAACAGTAACAACATTAACAGTTGCAAAAATAGCAACAGTGACAACAGTAACAGTAGCAACAGTAACAACAGTAACAGTAGCAACAGTAACAACAGTAACAACAGTAGCAACAGTAACAACAGTAACTGTAACAGTAGCAACAGTAGCAACAGTAACAACAGTAACAACAGTAACAACAGTAGCAACAGTGGCAACAGTAACAACAGTAGCAACAGTAGCAACAGTGACAACAGTAACAACAGTGACAACAGTAACAACAGTAACAACATTAACAGTTGCAACAGTAGCAACAGTAACAACAGTAACAACAGTAACAAAAGTAACAGTAGTAACAGTAGTAACAGTAGCAACAGTAACAACAGTAACAAAAGTAACAGTAGTAACAGTAGTAACAGTAGCAACAGTAACAACAGTAACAGTAGTAACAGTAACAACAGTAACAACAGTAACAACAGTAACAACAGTAACAACAGTAGCAACAGTAACAACAGTAACAGTAGCAACAGTAAAAACAGTAACAACAGTAGTAACAGTAGCAACAGTAACAACAGTGACAACAGTAGCAACAGTAACAACAGTAACCGTAACAGTAACAGTAACAACAGTAGTAACAGTAGCAACAGTAACAACAGTGACAACAGTAGCAACAGTAGCAACAGTAACAACAGTAACCGTAACAGTAACAACAGTAACAACAGTAGCAACAGTAACAACAGTAACTGTAACAGTAGCAACAGTAGCAACAGTAACAACAGTAACAACAGTAACAACAGTAGCAACAGTGGCAACAGTAACAACAGTAGCAACAGTAGCAACAGTGACAACAGTAACAACAGTGACAACAGTAACAACAGTAACAACATTAACAGTTGCAACAGTAGCAACAGTAACAACAGTAACAACAGTAACAAAAGTAACAGTAGTAACAGTAGTAACAGTAGCAACAGTAACAACAGTAACAAAAGTAACAGTAGTAACAGTAGTAACAGTAGCAACAGTAACAACAGTAACAGTAGTAACAGTAACAACAGTAACAACAGTAACAACAGTAACAACAGTAACAACAGTAGCAACAGTAACAACAGTAACACCAGTGCCAACAACTAGTAACAGTAGCAACAGTAACAGCAGTAACAACAGTAGCAACAGTAACAGCAGTAACAACAGTAGCAACTGTAACAACAGCGACAACAGTAGCAACAGTAGCAACAGTTACAACAGTAACAACAGTGACAACAGTAGCAACAGTAACAGCAGTAACAACAGTAGCAACTGTAACAACAGCGACAACAGTAGTAACAGTAGCAACAGTTACAACAGTAACAGCAGTAACAACAGTAGTAACAGTAACAACAGTAACAACAGTAGCAACTGTAACAACAGCGACAACAGTAGCAACAGTACCAACAGTAACAACAGTAACAACAGTGTCTAGAAGCTCTTCTCTTTCCCAGTGTCTGCCCTATCTTAGCTCTAGGTGGTGAGATGTGTGTTGGGACAAACACTGCAAATGTAATGCGCTGGATTTGGTTAAATGCCATCCTGTTGTAAAGTAAACACTTGTTAGTAAAACACATTTTTTAAAAACGTGTGTGAAATTTTACGTGGATAAAATATATACTGTAGTTGTGCCAAATGAAACAAATGTTATATGTTTGGTTAATGTTCAGGAGTTCCCACATAAATGTATTCGGTAATGCAAATTTAAATGTCTGTGTGGTCATAAAACTATTCAATTTAACTCCTAGTGTTCATTCCAAAACCAACACCTTGGTTTTTTTTTAAATGGGTGTATTAGCTTTAGTTGACACATATCTGTCGAGGGTGTTTATTAAAACCATCTTCACTCCCATTGGTTGAGATGATAACAGGTTCTGTGTATTTTACTGCCCCCCCCCCCCCCCCCCCCCCTCCGCGTTTCCCCCTGCAGCCCTGCCTAGCAAAGGGAGTGAAGGGTAATTTATCAACTGTTCTGGAATCTGATCTAACCTCATACACAGCCATAAAAAGAACACTTGCACGACACTTCAAAGCCGCGTCGGGAACCAGAGGTGACAACAAGTATCACCCTGCTGTGGGCAATATCTCCAGGCTGATGGATTGGATGGGCTAGATTAGGGTCCTGGGTTGCTGGGCCTGGGCCTGTGTGTGTGTGTGTGTGTGGGAGGGGGGGGTTGTGTGGGTGTCTGCGTGTGTGTTTGTGTGTGTGTGTGTGTGTGTGTGTGTCTTTGGGGGGTTGTGTGGGTGTGTGTGTGTGTGTGTCTTTGGGGGGTTGTGTGGGTGTGTGTGTGTGTGTGTGTGGGGGAGGGGGTCATTCAAACAGGCTCTAATGTCAATTGAATTGCTGTTAAAAACAGATGGTATCAGGTCAAGGGATGGGGTGCAACACATGATTCCTAATTGGCTTAATTCAGAGTGTGAGCATTTTTATTTTTGCCATGGCAACTGTAAATATATTGTTGATTAAACACATCATCCATTTTTTTTCAAACTGTGTTAGATATTTGGTAAAAAATAGCACATTTCACATTCAATAATTTTTTATTTTACCTTTAAATAGGCAAGTCAGTTAAAGAACAAACTCTTATTTTCTATGACTGCCTGTTCAGGGGCAGAGCAACATAGTTGTCAGCGACATAGTTACCTTATCAGCGACATAGTTGTACCTTATAAGCTCGGGAGAATTGAACTTGCAAACTTTCGGTTACTAGTCCAACACTCTAACCACTAGGCTACCTGCTGGTTACTAGTCCAACACTCTAACCACTAGGCTACCTGCTGGTTACTAGTCCAACGCTCTAACCACTAGGCTACCTGCTGGTTACTGGCCCAAAACTCTAACCACTAGACTACCTGCTGGTTACTAGTCCAACGCTCTAACCACTAGGCTACCTGCTGGTTACTAGTCCAACGCTCTAACCACTAGGCTACCTGCTGGTTACTGGTCCAACACTCTAACCACTAGGCTACCTGCTGGTTACTAGTCCAACGCTCTAACCCCTAGGCTACCTGCTGGTTACTGGTCCAACACTCTAACCACTAGACTACCTGCTGGTTACTAGTCCAACGCTCTAACCACTAGGCTACCTGCTGGTTACTAGTCCAACGCTCTAACCACTAGGCTACCTGCTGGTTACTAGTCCAACGCTCTAACCACTAGTCTACCTGCTGGTTACTAGTCCAACGCTCTAACCACTAGGCTACCTGCTGGTTACTAGTCCAACGCTCTAACCACTAGGCTACCTGCTGGTTACTAGTCCAACACTCTAACCACTAGGCTACCTGCTGGTTACTAGTCCAACGCTCTAACCACTAGGCTACCTGCTGGTTACTGGCCCAAAACTCTAACCACTAGACTACCTGCTGGTTACTAGTCCAACGCTCTAACCACTAGGCTACCTGCTGGTTACTAGTCCAACGCTCTAACCACTAGGCTACCTGCTGGTTACTAGTCCAACGCTCTAACCACTAGGCTACCTGCTGGTTACTGGTCCAACACTCTAACCACTAGGCTACCTGCTGGTTACTAGTCCAACGCTCTAACCCCTAGGCTACCTGCTGGTTACTGGTCCAACACTCTAACCACTAGACTACCTGCTGGTTACTAGTCCAACGCTCTAACCACTAGGCTACCTGCTGGTTACTAGTCCAACGCTCTAACCACTAGGCTACCTGCTGGTTACTAGTCCAACGCTCTAACCACTAGGCTACCTGCTGGTTACTAGTCCAACGCTCTAACCACTAGGCTACCTGCTGGTTACTGGTCCAACACTCTAACCACTAGGCTACCTGCTGGTTACTAGTCCAACACTCTAACCACTAGGCTACCTGCTGGTTACTGGTCCAACACTCTAACCACTAGACTACCTGCTGGTTACTAGTCCAACGCTCTAACCACTAGTCTACCTGCTGGTTACTAGTCCAATGCTCTAACCACTAGGCTACCTGCTGGTTACTAGTCCAATGCTCTAACCACTAGGCTACCTGCTGGTTACTGGTCCAACACTCTAACCACTAGGCTACCTGCTGGTTACTAGTCCAACGCTCTAACCACTAGTCTACCTGCTGGTTACTGGCCCAACACTCTAACCACTAGGCTACCTGCTGGTTACTAGTCCAACACTCTAACCACTAGGCTACCCTGCCTCCCCTCCACTCTAACCACTAGGCTACCCTGCCTCCCCTCCACTCTATCCACTAGGCTACCCTGCCTCCCCTCCACTCTAACCACTAGGCTACCCTGCCGCCCCTCCACTCTAACCACTAGGCTACCCTGCCGCCCCTCCACTCTAACCACTAGGCCACCCTGCTGCCCCAATAATGGCATAGATAATTAAAGCATTTAACAATGTACAGAGAAAGAAACAAGATTAAATACCAGAGAAGTTGAGCTCGGCTTTTTCTGCGAGAGAAACAACTGGTCGATAGCTTGTTTTTTGTTGTTGTTGTTGGGCAAAAGCGAGACCAAACTCCCTCTTCTCCTTTAAATCGATCTAGTTGTCGTGATCTGTGTCAAATCCTCCAGTCGGATCTACTAGCTCTCTCCTATTGTTGTCCTGATAATCTCTTGCTCTTAAATTCAACTTTGTTCCCTTTTTGTCTCTTTGTTAAACCGACTCTGTGTGAGATTCATTAACGGTGCGCTGGTTGTAAGTCCTATAGGTTCAACTCAATAATCTGCCTTTGAAGTGTCATGATCTACATCTTGTAACAACACATCAGGTTATTTAAGTGTAATTGCTTTATGCAAAGTGCTTTTGTTGTACTGGTATATTGGCTCTTCTTCTCCCAGCTGTGCTGATCAGTTCCATTGTCATGTACGGCTAGGTGCTGAGATAGTTTGCATGATAGTGAATGAAGAACACATCCTCTGTGTTATTCATCTTATTCCTCATGTTCTACCAGAATAGTTACCAGTCACAGACTGTACATGAAAATCTTTGTATTTATTTTTTAAAGAAAGTCTGATTTTTTGGGGGGAAGGAAATAATTTTTATTTTTTGGGAAAGAATGTGTGATTTTTTGGAAGGATAATATATATTTTTAAATTTGTAAAGTCTGATTTTTTGGAAGAGAAATGTTTTTATTTTTTGGAAAGAAAGTCTGATTTATTTGGAAGGAAAATCTTAAAATGTCATCCCGTTTTGCAAACGCCACGCACATATGTACACGGGTAAGACTCATTCTTATGCTTTTTGTAGACCAAGGCCCAGGAATATTGAATGAATATAAGACATCCGTGAGGTACAATACGAGGTTGGCTGGTGAATATGAGACATCCGTGAGATACAACACGAGGTTGGCTGGTGAATATGAGACATCAGTGAGATACAACACGAGGTCGGCTGGTGAATATGAGACATCCGTGAGATACAACACGAGGTCGGCTGGTGAATATGAGACATCAGTGAGATACAACACGAGGTCGGCTGGTGAATATGAGACATCCGTGAGATACAACACGAGGTCGGCTGGTGAATATGAGACATCCGTGAGATACAATACGAGGTCGGCTGGTGAATATGAGACATCCGTGAGATACAATACGAGGTCGGCTGGTGAATATGAGACATCCGTGAGATACAATACGAGGTCGGCTGGTGAATATGAGACATCCGTGAGATACAATACGAGGTCGGCTGGTGAATATGAGACATCCGTGAGATACAACACGAGGTTGGCTGGTGAATATGAGACATCCGTGAGATACAATACGAGGTCGGCTGGTGAATATGAGACATCAGTGAGATACAACACGAGGTTGGCTGGTGAATATAAGACATCAGTGAGATACAACACGAGGTTGGCTGGTGAATATGAGACATCCGTGAGATACAACACGAGGTTGGCTGGTGAATATGAGACATCCGTGAGATACAACACGAGGTTGGCTGGTGAATATGAGACATCCGTGAGATACAACACGAGGTTGGCTGGTGAATATGAGACATCCGTGAGATACAACACGAGGTTGGCTGGTGAATATAAGACATCAGTGAGATACAACACGAGGTTGGCTGGTGAATATGAGACATCCGTGAGATACAACACGAGGTTGGCTGGTGAATATGAGACATCCGTGAGATACAACACGAGGTTGGCTGGTGAATATAAGACATCAGTGAGATACAACACGAGGTTGGCTGGTGAATATGAGACATCCGTGAGATACAACACGAGGTTGGCTGGTGAATATGAGACATCCGTGAGATACAACACGAGGTTGGCTGGTGAATATGAGACATCCGTGAGATACAACACGAGGTTGGCTGGTGAATATGAGACATCCGTGAGATACAACACGAGGTTGGCTGGTGAATATGAGACATCAGTGAGATACAACACGAGGTTGGCTGGTGAATATGAGACATCAGTGAGATACAACACGAGGTCGGCTGGTGAATATGAGACATCAGTGAGATACAACACGAGGTTGGCTGGTGAATATGAGACATCAGTGAGATACAACACGAGGTCGGCTGGTGAATATGAGACATCCGTGAGATACAATACGGGGTCGGCTGGTGAATATGAGACATCCGTGAGATACAATACGAGGTCGGCTGGTGAATATGAGACATCAGTGAGATACAACACGAGGTTGGCTGGTGAATATGAGACATCAGTGAGATACAATACGAGGTCGGCTGGTGAATATGAGACGTCCGTGAGATACAACACGAGGTCGGCTGGTGAATATGAGACATCAGTGAGATACAATACGAGGTCGGCTGGTGAATATGAGACATCCGTGAGATACAATACGAGGTTGGCTGGTGAATATGAGACATCCGTGAGATACAATACGAGGTCGGCTGGTCAATATAAGACATCCGTGAGGTACAATACGAGGTCGGCTGGTGACGGTATTGAAGAGCTTTTGTTTTCCATAATCAGACAAAACGTACCTTTACGATAACAACACGTCAAGCAGTTGTTTTTGGCATTTTGTGTTGATTTTTTTTTTTTTAATCGAGACGCCTTGAAGACCCCTACGTCTATTCCCATGTTGGACAGTCTGTCTGCGTGGCGTCTGTTTCTAAGTGTTTATCCAAGGTTCCGGTGGCATTGAGTGTTTGAAACTCCAGTAGTCCTTATTTCCCAGGTGGTCTCATTTATGATAAGTAATTTACCTTCCCCTCGGCTGTTTTCTAGTATCCGAGCGCGTGTATCTGTGTGGTGGTTGAAGCTACATGGTACCCAGAATCCCCCTGTGTGTGACCGTCCCGGTGGACACACACAGCATCACTCCAAAGACATCTGCAAGTCCAAAGGGGTGATTTCTGAAGAAAAACAGGACGACGGAAAGTGTGTGTGTGTGTGTGTGTGTGTGTGGGGGGGGGGGGGGGGTCTACATGAACCGGCATCATTAATTCCTGTATTCCAAGACATTGATATCTCCCTTCCTGATTGGAGAACAGGCAGCGCACAGCTGACTACTCCTCAGAGAGCTGTTTGTCTTCTGCTCCGGAGGCTTTTTGCGAATCACCAAATACAAAATATCCTGTTATGTGTTTCAAAAGTCCAGCATCACGGAGGACACTGAGGGTGCATCTCGAATGGCCCCCTATTCCCTACATAGTGCACTACTTTGAACCAGAGCCCAATGGCACCCTATTCCCTATATAGTGCACTACTTTTGACCAGGGCCCAATGGCCCCCTATCCCCTGTTTAGTGCACTACTGTAATCCAGAGCCCAATGGCACCCTATTCCCTATATAGCGCACTACTTTGGACCAGAGCCCAATGGCACCCTATTCCCTATATAGTGCACTACTTTTGACCGGAGCCCAATGGCACCCTATTCCCTACATAGTGCACTACTTTTGACCAGAGACCTAAGGGCCTTAATCGAGAGTAGTGTATTAAATAGGAAATAGGGTGCCATTTGAGACAGTTGACATGACAACGAGACAACAAAACAGACAGTCTGATGTCACGTGTTCACTCCTATCTATTCAGAGAGACAGTCTGATGTCACGTATTCACTCCTATCTATTCAAACAGACAGTCTGATGTCACGTATTCACTCCTATCTATTCAAACAGACAGTCTGATGTCACGTGTTCACTCCTATCTAATCAGACAGTCTGATGTCACGTGTTCACTCCTATCTATTCAGACAGACAGTCTGATGTCACGTGTTCACTCCTATCTAATCAGACAGCCTGATGTCACGTGTTCACTCCTATCTATTCAGACAGACAGTCTGATGTCACATGTTCACTCCTATCTAATCAGACAGTCTGATGTCACGTGTTCACTCCTATCTAATCAGTCTGATGTCACGTGTTCACTCCTATCTATTCAGACAGTCTGATGTCACGTGTTCACTCCTATCTATTCAGACAGTCTGATGTCACGTGTTCACTCCTATCTAATCAGTCTGATGTCACGTGTTCACTCCTATCTATTCAGGCAGTCTGATGTCACGTGTTCAGTCCTATCTATTCAGACAGACAGTCTGATGTCACGTGTTCAGTCCTATCTATTCAATCAGACAGTCTGATGTCACGTGTTCAGTCCTATCTATTCAATCAGACAGTCTGATGTCACGTGTTCACTCCTATCTAATCAGACAGTCTGATGTCACGTGTTCACTCCTATCTATTCAATCAGACAGACTGATGTCACGTGTTCACTCCTATCTATTCAAACAGACAGACTGATGTCACGTGTTCACTCCTAACTATTCAGACAGACAGTCTGATGTCACGTGTTCACTCCTATCTATTCAGACAGACAGACTGATGTCACGTGTTCACTCCTATCTAATCAGACAGTCTGATGTCACGTGTTCACTCCTATCTATTCAGACAGACAGTCTGATGTCACGTGTTCACTCCTATCTAATCAGGCAGTCTGATGTCACGTGTTCACTCCTATCTAATCAGGCAGTCTGATGTCACGTGTTCACTCCTATCTAATCAGGCAGTCTGATGTCACGTGTTCACTCCTATCTAATCAGGCAGTCTGATGTCACGTGTTCACTCCTATCTAATCAGGCAGTCTGATGTCACGTGTTCACTCCTATCTATTCAGACAGACAGACTGATGTCACGTGTTCACTCCTATCTATTCAGACAGACAGACTGATGTCACGTGTTCACTCCTATCTATTCAAACAGACATCCACGACAAACAAAACAAAACAGCAACATCTTGATAACATAGTTCATGTAATCCAAACGACAGGTGTGTGTGTGTTTTTGTCTGTATGTGTGTGTGTGTGCGTGTGTGTGTTTGTGTACATGCGTGTGTGTGTGTGTGTGTGTGTGTGTGCGTGTGTGTATTTGTGTACATGCGTGTGTGTGTGTGCGTATGTCATGTCAGGTGTGTGTGTGTTTTTGTCTGTGTGTGTGTTTGTGTGTGTGCGTGTGTGTGTGCGTATGTCATGTCAGGTGTGTGTGTGTGTGCGTGTGTGTGTTTGTGTACATGCGTGTGTGTGTGTGCGTATGTCATGTCAGGTGTGTGTGTTTTTATCTGTGTGTGTGTGTTTGTGTGTGTGCGTGCGTGCGTATTTCATGTCAGGTGTGTGTTGTCCCTGACACCCTTTAACACAACACAGGTACATAACAAAGACCGTATCTTCAGGTGTAATTAATCATGTTGTTAGATCCTCCGTTTTTTTTGTTCGTTAATTAGTGTCTATAGAAGGACGTGTGACACAGAGGTGTAAAATGTTTCCTAATTAGTCAGCCTGCTTAGCATAAAGAATAGTTCCTAATTAGTCAGCCTACTTAGCATAAAGGGAACCTAAAGACACCCATGATGATGTCAGTTGTGATGTGTGGTGTCAGCAATCACTAGGAGAGATGTAGACCGATTCAAATGAAACTTTATTGTTCCGGTGTTACTCCTCCCATGCACCGGTACAGTCAAATGAAACTTTATTGTTCCGGTGTTAGTCCTCCCACTGCACCGGTACAGTGAAATGAAACTTTATTGTTCCGGTGTTACTCCTCCCACTGCACCGGTACAGTGAAATGAAACTTTATTGTTCCGGTGTTACTCCTCCCACTGCACCGGTACAGTGAAATGAAACTTTATTGTTCCGGTGTTACTCCTCCCACTGCACCGGTACAGTGAAATCAAACTTTATTGTTCCGGTGTTACTCCTCCCACTGCACCGGTACAGTGAAATGAAACTTTATTGTTCCGGTGTTACTCCTCCCACTGCACCGGTACAGTGAAATGAAACTTTATTGTTCCGGTGTTACTCCTCCCACTGCACCGGTACAGTGAAATGAAACTTTATTGTTCCGGTGTTACTCCTCCCACTGCACCGGTACAGTCAAATGAAACTTTATTGTTCCGGTGTTACTCCTCCCACTGCACCGGTACAGTGAAATGAAACTTTATTGTTCCGGTGTTACTCCTCCCACTGCACCGGTACAGTGAAATGAAACTTTATTGTTCCGGTGTTACTCCTCCCACTGCACCGGTACAGTGAAATGAAACTTTATTGTTCCGGTGTTACTCCTCCCACTGCACCGGTACAGTCAAATGAAACTTTATTGTTCCGGTGTTACTCCTCCCACTGCACCGGTACAGTGAAATGAAACTTTATTGTTCCGGTGTTACTCCTCCCACTGCACCGGTACAGTGAAATGAAACTTTATTGTTCCGGTGTTACTCCTCCCACTGCACCGGTACAGTGAAATGAAACTTTATTGTTCCGGTGTTACTCCTCCCACTGCACCGGTACAGTGAAATGAAACTTTATTGTTCCGGTGTTACTCCTCCCACTGCACCGGTACAGTGAAATGAAACTTTATTGTTCCGGTGTTACTCCTCCCACTGCACCGGTACAGTGAAATGAAACTTTATTGTTCCGGTGTTACTCCTCCCACTGCACCGGTACAGTGAAATGAAACTTTATTGTTCCGGTGTTACTCCTCCCACTGCACCGGTACAGTGAAATGAAACTTTATTGTTCCGGTGTTACTCCTCCCACTGCACCGGTACAGTGAAATGAAACTTTATTGTTCCGGTGTTACTCCTCCCACTGCACCGGTACAGTGAAATGAAACTTTATTGTTCCGGTGTTACTCCTCCCACTGCACCGGTACAGTGAAATGAAACTTTATTGTTCCGGTGTTACTCCTCCCACTGCACCGGTACAGTGAAATGCTTAACTTGCCAGACCTACCCAACGGTGCAGTAGTCAATATCAAAATAGTAGAACTAATAAGAAAATTACATTGACAAATAGGGGAAATAAGAAATATGAGAGGAAGCTACAGTGGGGCAAAAAAAGTATTTAGACAGCCACCAATTGTGCATGTTCTCCCACTTAATAAGATGAGAGAGGCCTGTAATTTTCATCATAGGTACACTTCAACTATGACAGACAAAATGAGAAAAAAAATCCAGAAAATCGCATTGTAGGATTTTTTAATGAATTTATTTGCAAATTAGGGTGGAAAATAAGTATTTGGTCACCTACAAACAAGCAAGATTTCTGGCTCTCACAGACCTGTAACTTATTCTTTAAGAGGCTCCTCTGTCCTCCACTCGTTACCTGTATTAATGGCACCTGTTTGAACTTGTTATCAGTATAAAAGACACCTGTCCACAACCCCAAACAGTCACACTCCAAACTCCACTATGGCCAAGACCAAAGAGCTGTCAAAGGACACCAGAAACAAAATTGTAGACCTGCACCAGGCTGGGAAGACTGAATCTGCAATAGGTAAGCAGCTTGGTTTGAAATGGAAGACATACAAGACCACTGATAATCTCCCTCGATCTGGGGCTCCACGCAAGATCTCACCCCGTGGGGTCAAAATGATCACAAGAACGGTGAGCAAAATTCCCAGAACCACACGGGGGGACCTAGTTGAATGACCTGCAGAGAGCTGGGACCAAACCATCAGTAACACACTACCATCAGTAACACACTACGCCGCCAGGGACTCAAAGACTTACAGAAAATGTTTGACCCCTGTCATTGCCAACAAAGGGTATATAACAAAGTATTGAGATAAACTTTTGTTATTGACCAAATACTTATTTTCCACCCTAATTTGCAAATAAATTCATTAAAAATCCTACAATGTGATTTTCAGGATTTTCTTTTCTCATTTTGTCTGTCATAGTTGAAGTGTACCTATGATGAAAATTACAGGCCTCTCTCATCTTTTTAAGTGGGAGAACTTGCACAATTGGTGGCTGACTAACTACTTTTTTTGCCCCACTGTATATATGTAAACATGGCTGAAAAGTGACTGGCAGCCGGAATATATAAATACTAATGGTAATATACTCATGGTAATATATACATGTAAACAGGAGTATAAGAGGGATTCACCTGTCAGTGATTACCCGACGAGGGTCCAAATACTATCTGTTTTTTTTTCAAATGCTTTGTCACTGAAATGTAAAATGTACTTCGTCTAAGGTTGCAAAGTGAGGGTATATTACTGGGAAATATTTCAGTAAACTACCAGAATTACGAAATATTTCACGTAATCTATTACGTAATCTATCACAAGACATCTAGTGGCCATTTTGGGTACTTCGGATTATCACAGGTGTTTATAATCATCTCTGTCCCTCTGCTTTGCCTTATCACATGAAAAAAATAGGAGATAATTAAATAAGATTAATTTAAAATAAAATAAATAGAATTACAGAGCTGTAAACCATAATTCCAAAATATAAACCATCAATTTAGTGCCACTGGGGTCGAATATGAAGGTTTCAGCATGAATTATCTTACATAGTTTTTCTTACACACTTTTATTTATTTGACTATGTCAATATGTCTTTGTTGTAAATGTCTTGGCATCAAACTGGTGGCTGTTGTGAAGAAAAATCAACAGTTGGAAGAGTTGCAGAATTAATTAAAGAAGAATGCCATTGTTGATGAGATGCTTGTGTTTTCATTAACTAGGCTATTTCTTCTCTTGAACCACATGGTCTTCTACTAGAAAGTCATGGACAATGTGGACACTATATAAACAAAAATGAATACTATATATGAATACGTTTTAAAAAAATAAGTTATTCAAGTATAAATGACCAAAGTTACCATAGATTACCAAAGTTACCATAGATTACCAAAGTTACCATAGATTACCAAAGTTACCATAGATTACCAAAGTTACCATAGATTACCAAAGTCTTTCTGTTCATTTGGTAAATTATCGGTAGCTTTGCAACTCTTACTTTGCCCTTTGGGGACTATTCCATTGGCTCCATTGTGACACGCAAGCTCTATCAGGCACAGGATAAAGTATTGGGAAGATTTGGAATACCATTTGAACCCAGTTCAAGCTCTATCAGGCACAGGATAAAGTATTGGGAAGATTTGGAATACCATTTGAACCCAGTTCAAGCTCTATCAGGCACAGGATAAAGTATTGGGAAGATTTGGAATACCATTTGAACCCAGTTCAAGCTCTATCAGGCACAGGATAAAGTTTTGGAAAGATTTGGAATACCATTTGAACCCAGTTCAAGCTCTATCAGGCACAGGATAAAGTATTGGGAAGATTTGGAATACCATTTGAACCCAGTTCAAGCTCTATCAGGCACAGGATAAAGTATTGGAAAGATTTGGAATACCATTTGAACCCAGTTCAAGCTCTATCAGGCACAGGATAAAGTATTGGGAAGATTTGGGGCGGCAGGGTAGCCTAGGGATTAGAGCGTTGGACTAGAAGGTTGCAAGTTCAAATCCCCAAGCTGACAAGGTACGAATCTGTCGTTCTGCCCCTGAACAGGCAGTTAACCCACAGTTCCTAGGCTGTCATTGAAAATAAGAATTTGTTCTTAACTGACTTGCCTAGTCAAATAAAATTTGAACCCAGTTCTGATAAATACTGGGAAAGATGCAGTAGCCACAGAGAGGAGAACAGAAATACAGTACACACTACCAGAAGGCTTTTCTTCGGCGATAGTCAGCATTAGTTTTTTTTTTCCATTGTGATTAAGGAATTAGTTGGGTGATGAAACATCATGAAAGAGGGAAACTTCTAGTCATCAGCCATATAAATGGAACAATGTTTCACTAACTGCCAGGGTTGGGAGTATTTATGACGTAAACAACAACTAGTAAACAACAAGGTGCAGACGACAAAAACAACAACCATCGCAAAATTAAATTAATGTGTTGTTTCTTTTACCCACGTTTTGTAACTGGGGTCGGGGCAGTTCAATCCAGCCTTTAACCAGTCAACATAACTTATACTAATTGTCTTATTGCTATAGTGAAGAGGTGTTTGGACTTGTTTTGGGATAATTCTCATTCACAGAGGTGTTGGTATGAGTCATATACCCTCCGGGGGCTCACAGAGAGGCAAAGAACGCTTCATTGTCATATCAAGTGTAGTTTATTACTGTAGAGTGTGAATGTAGTGAGCAGGTGGACTTGGTTCTCCTCCTGATTGCCAGGTAGGTAGGGAGGTAGGTAGGGTAGGGAGGTTTATGGCGGTAGGGAGGGATGCCTGGCCCTTTCCATGGTGCCCCTATCTCCTGTGCACCCACCCCCTCTCTATCTCTATCTCTCTCTCTCTCTCTTTCTCTATCTCTCTCTCTATCTCTCTCTCTCTTTCTCTCTCTCTCTCTCTCTCTCTCTCTCTCTCTCTCTCTCTCTCTCTCTCTCGCTCTCTCTTTCTCTATCTCTCTCTCTCTCTCTCTCTCTCTCTCTCTCTCTGTCTCTCTCTCTCTCTCGCTCTCTCTCTCTCTCTCTCTCTCTCTCTCTCTCTCTCTCTCTCTCTCTCTCTCTCGCTCTCTCTGTCTCTCTGTCTCTCTCTGTCTCTCTCTCTCTCTCTCTCTCTCTCTCTCTCTCTCTGCACAGGTATACGGGTGGAAGGAAGGGCTGCCTGCCACTGCTAACTGTTTAGAGGAGAGTTACATCTGTTTTCTCCTCCTCCGATTCTGACATCATCTTTGTTTGAAATTTCAATTTTTTCTGTCGACACCTATGTCTTCCTCTGATGTTGCTCAGCAGTTGGTACTTTGTAATGTCTGAATAGAAACTTGACAGATCAACAACAACGAACCAGTTTGGGACGTTTGAGTCAGACATGGCAAGGAATATCCCCTTTGCTAGCGAACGTTAGCTTGCTTATAAAAGTAACCTGTCAACCAGCCGTACTTTCAGAAAGTCGATAAGTTGCCAGACCAGCTTGTTAACAAATACTGCCAAGACTCCCTGTTCTCATCATCCTCTGTGTCGGTGAGACTGGTATTGGTAAGTCGGCCCTGATGGGCACACTGTTCAACACTAGCTTTGAGAACTGTGAGTCGTCCCACTTCGAGCCACAGGAGCCACAGGTGAAGCTGCGAGCTTACGACCTGCAGAAGAGTGTCAGACTCAGGCTCACGGTAGTCAACATTCTCCGTAACTAACACGACTCCACGCCTGTCTCTATTTCATATCGCCATCCGGACACTCCCTCAAGTCCCTTGACCTACTCCTGTTTCCTGCTTCCTGCTGCACTGCTTTTTGGATTCCACCTGGCAATCTGTTTACCGTCTGCCCTGGTTGTCTCCTCCTGTCCGGAACCCCCCGAGGTTTTGCTTGCCTCCAGCACACACGCATTGTTGGGACGAGTGACTCTCAACTTACAATGGCTAGCCCCAAGTCGTTATATATTTAATTTTTTTTCTTGTGCATTTTGCTATTTGCCTCATGACTCCTGCATGCTTTGTTGACTACGAACTTTCTTTACCCAACTGTGGGACAGAGTATGTTTGTTCCCACACTCGGGACACTAACTCTCTATGGGTTACACAGACTTTTGGCCTCCCATCCCATTCTAACCACCTCTCGCTGGCTTTGTATTCATGTTACCTGATGAAATTGATGTACAATGATCTTGTTGCCATCTGATGCACATTCAGATGTCCTAAATCAGCACTGCAGAGCTCTCCCTGTCCTCTGCCGTGCCCTGATTGTATTACTGCTGATGATATCTGGAAATGTGCATGTACACCCTGGCACATCTACTGTTGCTAGACCCAACTCTGACTTGTGCTCTGATATCTGATTCCCTGATTTCTGCTCTCGTAAAAGCCTGGGTTTTCTCCACATTAACATTAGAAGCTTATTACCTCAAATGTATCAATTGAATGTGTGGGATCACAGCTCCAATCCAGATGTGTTGGTCATTACTGAGACGTGGTTAAGGAAGAGTGTTTTGAATACTGATGTTAAACTTTCTGGTTATAACCTTTTTCGGCAAGACAGATCTTCCAAAGGTGGGAGAGTGGCAATCTTTACCAAGTATCACCTTCAGTGCTCGGTTGTCTCCACCAAGTCTGTCCCCAAACCATTTGATTTGCTGGTTTTAAGTATTAAACTTTCAAATAGCACTTTGTTGACTGTTGCTGGGTTCTATCGTCCTCTATCAGTACAGGCCTGTACCCTACCTGCCCTAAGCTCTCTCCTGGCCCTTTACACTAAGTCTGAATTTGCCCTGCTAGGTGACCTAAACTGGGACATGCTTAAACCACCTGACCAAGTCCTAAAGCAATGGGACTCCCTAAATATTTCTCAGATTATTACCAATCCCAAGGTATGACTCCAAACACCCAGGAAAGGCTACTCTCCTTGATGTTATCCTCACAAATAATCCTGATAGGTACCAGTCTGGTGTTTTCTGTAATGGCCTTAGTGATCACTGTTTTACAGCCTGTGTTCGTAATGTCTGCTCAATGAAACAACCTGTCCTGATTTGTCATAGACGCTTGCTGAACATTAATGAGCAAGCCTTCCTTCGTGAACTGGCCGCTGTAAAATGGTATAGAATCAGCTCTGTCGAAAAGACGCTTGGATCTTCTTTTTTAATATTTTCAGGAATAGATTGTCCACCATCTATCTATGTGTTATCGAGACAGAAAAGAAAAATAGGCAAAATAACATTTCGATTTAGAGCAATAAAGAAATTGAATAATTTTAACTGAGTAAACCAGAAGCCTCTCAATATATAAAATGTAAAATAAAACTTTAAAACCATTTAAATATAATACATAGAAATGCTGTGTTGGACTATAGTAGATGAAGAATGAAGACCTTCTTAGACTGAGTATTATTGGGTCAATACGTCAGTGTATTATGTCTGTTTGTAACAGTGTGTTTATATGTGAAAATGTGTTCGTATTATAAATGGTATTTTAATGTTTAAGGACTCTTGGAAGATTTAGTCCAAATAAAAATCTAAATCAGTGGTATTGTTAACAAACACGCCCCCATAAAGAAAAGTAGAATTAAAAACAGGTTCAGCCCCCGGTTCGACCGTGATCTGGCAGAGTTACTCCACCTTAAGAATTACATTTGGCGAAAGGCTCGGCACACGCATACTCAAACTGACTGGCTATCGTTCAGGCAAATGAGAAATACGTGCACTCTAGGCTATCCGGAAGGTCAAAGTCTAACCCCAAGAAGTTCTGGAAAACAGTTAAAGACTTGGAGAATAAACCCTCCGCCTCCCAGATGCCCATGTCCCTTAATGTTGATGATGTATTTGTTACTGGTTAAGAAGCACATGGCTGAGCTCTTTAATCACCACTTCATTAAGTCAGGATTCCTATTTGACTCAGCCCTGCTGTCACGGCTGTTGAAAGAGGAAGACCAAGGTGCAGCGTGGTGACCGTACATTTTCTTTATTAATCAAAATGACGCCGAACAAAACAATAAACACAAAAAAACAAACCGCGAAGCTCAAATGCTATGTGCCCTAAACAAAGTCAACCTCCCACAAACAGGTGGGAAAAAAGGGTACCTAAGTATGGTTCCCAATCAGAGACAACGATAGACAGCTGTCCCTGATTGAGAACCATACCCGGCCAAACACAAAAGAAATAGAAAACATAGAACAACAAAACATAGAATGCCCACCCCAACTCACGCCCTGACCAAACCAAAATAGAGACATACAAAAAGGATCTCTAAGGTCAGGGAGTGACACATGCCTCCTTGCCTGTCCAACATTTCCTCATCTCCCACCCCTTCTAATGCGACTATCCCCGAATCGTCTCCCTCTTTTCCCCTGCCCTGCTACAAAGTTTCGCCCTGCAGTCACTGAGTCTGAGGTGCTAAAGGAGCTCCTGAAACTTGACCCCCAAATAACATCTAGGTCAGAAGGTTTAGACACTTTCTTTTTTAAAGTTGCCGATCTCCGATCTTCTTATTAACCCGTCTCTCCTTTCTGGGGAGGTTCCAATTTGCTTAGAAGGGAGCCAGGGTTTGTCCTTTTTTTAAAGAGGGAGATCAAGCTGATCCTAACTGTTACAGGCCTATTTCTATTTCTATAGCCCTTTTTATCAAAAGTGTTGGAGGAACGTGTCAATAAACAACTGACTGGCTTTCTTGATGTCTATAGTATTCTCTCTGGTATGCAATTTGGTTTCCGCTCAGGTTATGGATGTGTCACTGCAACCTTAAAAAGTCCTCAATGATGTCCCCATCGCCCTTGATTCTAAGTAATGTTGTGCTGCTATTTTTATTGACTTGGCCAAAGCTTTTGATACGGTAGACCATTCCATTCTTGTGGGCCGGCTAAGGAGGATTGGTGTCTCGGAGGGGTCTTTGGCCTGGTTTGCTAACTACCTCTCTGAAAGAGTGCAGTGTATAAAGTCAGAAAATATGCTGTCTCAGCCACAGCCTGTCACCAAGGGAGTACCCCAAGGCTCAATCCTAGGTCCCACGCTCTTCTCAATTTACATAAACCACAAAACACCAGTCTCAACGTCAACAGTGAAGAGGCGACTCAGGGATGCTGCCCTTCTAGGCAGTTTCTCTGTCCAGTGTCTGTGTTATTTTGCCCATCTTAATCTTGTATTTTTATTGGCCAGTCTGAGATATGGCTTTTTCTTTGCAACTCTGCCGAGAAGGCCAGCATCCCAGAGTTGATGTTGAGACTGGTGTTTTGCGGGTACTATTTAATGAAGCTGCCAGTTGAGGACTTCTGAAGCGTCTGTTTCTCAAACCTGACACTCTAATGTACATGTCCTCTTGCTCAGTTGTGCACCGGGGCCTACCACTCCTCTTTCTATTCTGGTTAGAGCCAGTTTGCGCTGTTTTGTGAAGGGAGTAGTACACAGAGTTGTACGAGATCTTCAGTTTCTTGGCAATTTCTCGCATGGAATAGCCTTCATTTCTTAGAACAAGAATAGACTGACGAGTTTCAGAAGTAAGGTCTTTGTTTCTGGCCATTTTGAGCCTGTAATTGAACCCACAAATGCTGATGCTCCAGATACTCAACTAGTCTAAAGAAGCCAGTTTTATTGCTTCTTTAATGAGTACAACAGTTTTCAGCTGTTCTAACAGAATTGCAAAAGGGTTTTCTAACGATCAATTAGCCTTTTTTAAATGATAAACTTGGATTAGCTAACACAACGTGCCATTGGGACACAGGAGTGATGGTTGCTATGTAGATATTCTATTAAAAATCAACCGTTTCCAGCTACAATAGTCATTTACAACAATAACAATGTCTACACTGTATTTCTGATCAATGTGATGTTAATGTAATGGACACAAACTGTGCTTTTCTTTCAAAAACAAGGACATTTCTAAGTGGCCTCAAACTGTTGAAAGGTGGTGTATATAGAGATTTTTTTTTAAATCCCCGTCCCCGCAGGAGGCCTTTTGCCTTTTGGTAGGCCGTCATTGTGAATAAGATTTTGTTCATAATTAACTGACTTGTCAAGTTAAATAAAGGTTTAAGAGAGGAGGGTCTGTCTGTCACCGCTAACTGTTAATGCTAACTGTTTAGAGGAGAGGAGGGCCTGTCACCGCTAACTGTTAATGCTAACTGTTTAGAGGAGAGGAGGGCCTGTCTGCCACCACTAACTGTTAATGCTAACTGTTTAGAGGAGAGGAGGGCCTGCCACTGCTAACTGTTAATGCTAACTGTTTAGAGGAGAGGAGGGCCTGTCTGCCACCGCTAACTGTTAATGCTAACTGTTTAGAGGAGAGGAGGGCCTGTCTGCCACTGCTAACTGTTAATGCTAACTGTTTAGAGGAGAGGAGGGCCTGTCTGCCACCACTAACTGTTAATGCTAACTGTTTAGAGGAGAGGAGGGCCTGCCACTGCTAACTGCAAATGCTAACTGTTTAGAGGAGAGGAGGGCCTTCCACTGCTAACTGTTAATGCTAACTGTTTAGAGGAGAGGAGGGCCTGCCACTGCTAACTGTTCATGCTAACTGTTTAGAGGAGAGGAGGGCCTTCCACTGTTAATGCTAACTGTTAATGCTAACTGTTTAGAGGAGAGGAGGGCCTTCCACTGCTAACTGTTAATGCTAACTGTTTAGAGGAGAGGAGGGCCTGCCACTGCTAACTGTTCATGCTAACTGTTTAGAGGAGAGGAGGGCCTGCCACTGCTAACTGTTAATGCTAACTGTTTAGAGGAGAGGAGGGCCTTCCACTGTTAATGCTAACTGTTAATGCTAACTGTTTAGAGGAGAGGAGGGCCTTCCACTGCTAACTGTTAATGCTAACTGTTTAGAGGAGAGGAGGGCCTGCCACTGCTAACTTTTCATGCTAACTGTTTAGAGGAGAGGAGGGCCTGCCACTGCTAACTGTTAATGCTAACTGTTTAGAGGAGAGGAGGGCCTTCCACTGTTAATGCTAACTGTTAATGCTAACTGTTTAGAGGAGAGGAGGGCCTGCCACTGCTAACTGTTAATGCTAACTGTTTAGAGGAGAGGAGGGCCTTCCACTGTTAATGCTAACTGTTTAGAGGAGGGGAGGGCCTTCCACTGCTAACTGTTAATGCTAACTGTTTAGAGGAGAGGAGGGCCTGCCACTGCTAACTGTTCATGCTAACTGTTTAGAGGAGAGGAGGGCCTGCCACTGCTAACTGTTAATGCTAACTGTTTAGAGGAGAGGAGGGCCTGCCACTGCTAACTGTTAATGCTAACTGTTTAGAGGAGAGGAGGGCCTTCCACTGTTAATGCTAACTGTTAATGCTAACTGTTTAGAGGAGAGGAGGGCCTGCCACTGCTAACTGTTAATGCTAACTGTTTAGAGGAGAGGAGGGCCTTCCACTGCTAACTGTTAATGCTAACTGTTTAGAGGAGGGGAGGGCCTGCCACTGCTAACTGTTAATGCTAACTGTTTAGAGGAGAGAAGGACCTTCCACTGTTAATGCTAACTGTTAATGCTAACTGTTTAGAGGAGAGGAGGGCCTTCCACTGCTAACTGTTAATGCTAACTGTTTAGAGGAGAGGAGGGCCTGCCACTGCTAACTGTTAATGCTAACTGTTTAGAGGAGAGGAGGGCCTTCCACTGTTAATGCTAACTGTTAATGCTAACTGTTTAGAGGAGAGGAGGGCCTGCCACTGCTAACTGTTAATGCTAACTGTTTAGAGGAGAGGAGGGCCTGCCACTGCTAACTGTTAATGCTAACTGTTTAGAGGAGAGGAGGGCCTGCCACTGCTAACTGTTAATGCTAACTGTTTAGAGGAGAGGAGGGCCTGCCACTGCTAACTGTTAATGCTAACTGTTTAGAGGAGAGGAGGGCCTGCCACTGCTAACTGTTAATGCTAACTGTTTAGAGGAGAGGAGGGTCTGCCACCGCTAACTGTTAATGCTAACTGTTTAGAGGAGAGGAGGGCCTGTCTGCCACTGCTAACTGTTAATGCTAACTGTTTAGAGGAGAGGAGGGCCTGCCTGCCACCACTAACTGTTAATGCTAACTGTTTAGAGGAGAGGAGGGTCTGTCTGCCACCGCTAACTGTTAATGCTAACTGTTTAGAGGAGAGGAGGGCCTGCCTGCCACCACTAACTGTTAATGCTAACTGTTTAGAGGAGGGGAGTGTGAAAAGAAAATCATCCTAATTTATTTGCAATAAAAGTTCCCCACCCCTCCCTCTGTCCCCACTCCCTCCGCCCTCCCTCCCTCTATCCCCCCCTCCCTTCCCCCCTCCATCCCCCTCCCTTCGCCCTCCCTCCCCATCCCCCCTCCCTCCTTCCCTCCTTCCCCATCCCCCTCCCTCTATCCTCACTCCATCCCTCCACTACTCCCCATGGCTAATTGTTATACAGGTCTAGGGAGGAAGCTACTGCTGTGCCAACAGCCAGCCTCCAACAAGAGCAAATAAGCATCAACAGAAAGGAAAGGTCTTCATGTCAAAGTGAACTTCACAGTAACTCACAGCCCAACTCTCCACTACTGCCTCAAATCAGGAAACGTAATGGGATGTCAGTGGGGGCTCAGGACAAGCCGACCAGTAGTTAACACAACTAATGTCTCTGCTTCTGCTTTATTTAATTAGATACAGCTGACTGATAAGAGAGAGGTCCTCAGTACAGAGAGACAGACAGGAAGTATCACTGCTTTATTTAATTAGATACAGCTGACTGATAAGAGAGAGGTCCTCAGTACAGAGAGACAGACAGGAAGTATCACTGCTTTATTTAATTAGATACAGCTGACTGATAAGAGAGAGGTCCTCAGTACAGAGACAGACAGACAGCAACAGCAAGGCTCTCTCTCGCTCTCTCTCGCTCTCTCTCTCTCTCTCTCTGGCTCATCTTGTTATATAGGTCACAATATCAAACAGAATCACCTCTAGCT
>NC_048590.1:9598278-9600778 GCF_013265735.2 Oncorhynchus mykiss
GCTTGTTCACACTGTTTTAAAGGTGAATTCTCTGGACCTATAATAGACTGTTTTAAAGGGGAATACTCTGGACCCATAATATACTGTTTTAAAGGGGAATGCTCTGGACCTATAATAATACTCTGGACCTATAATATACTGTTTTAAAGGGGAATGCTCTGGACCTATAATAATACTCTGGACCTATAATAATACTCTGGACCTATAATATACTGTTTTAAAGGGTGAATACTCTGGACCTATAATATACTGTTTTAAAGGTGAATGCTCTGGACCTATAATAGACTGTTTTAAAGGGTGAATACTCTGGACCTATAATAATACTCTGGACCTATAATATACTGTTTTAAAGGGTGAATACTCTGGACCTATAATAGACTGTTTTAAAGGGGAATGCTCTGGACCTATAATAATACTCTGGACCTATAATAGACTGTTTTAAAGGGGAATGCTCTGGACCTATAATAATACTCTGGACCTATAATAGACTGTTTTAAAGGTGAATGCTCTGGACCTATAATAATACTCTGGACCTATAATAGACTGTTTTAAAGGTGAATGCTCTGGACCTATAATAATACTCTGGACCTATAATATACTGTTTTAAAGGTGAATGCTCTGGACCTATAATAATACTCTGGACCTATAATATACTGTTTTAAAAGGTGAATACTCTGGACCTATAATAATACTCTGGACCTATAATAGACTGTTTTAAAGGGTGAATGCTCTGGACCTATAATAATACTCTGGACCTATAATAGACTGTTTTAAAGGGTGAATACTCTGGACCTATAATAATACTCTGGACCTATAATAGACTGTTTTAAAGGGTGAATGCTCTGGACCTATAATAGACTGTTTTAAAGGTGAATACTCTGGACCTATAATATACTGTTTTAAAAGGTGAATACTCTGGACCTATAATAGACTGTTTTAAAGGGTGAATGCTCTGGACCTATAATAATACTCTGGACCTATAATAGACTGTTTTAAAGGGTGAATACTCTGGACCTATAATAATACTCTGGACCTATAATAGACTGTTTTAAAGGGTGAATACTCTGGACCTATAATAATACTCTGGACCTATAATAGACTGTTTTAAAGGGTGAATGCTCTGGACCTATAATAATACTCTGGACCTATAATATACTGTTTTAAAGGGTGAATACTCTGGACCTATAATATACTGTTTTAAAGGGTGAATACTCTGGACCTATAATAATACTCTGGACCTATAATAGACTGTTTTAAAGGGTGAATACTCTGGACCTATAATAATACTCTGGACCTATAATAGACTGTTTTAAAGGGTGAATGCTCTGGACCTATAATAATACTCTGGACCTATAATATACTGTTTTAAAGGGTGAATACTCTGGACCTATAATAATACTCTGGACCTATAATATACTGTTTTAAAGGGGAATGCTCTGGACCTATAATATACTGTTTTAAAGGGGAATGCTCTGGACCTATAATAATACTCTGGACCTATAATAGACTGTTTTAAAGGGTGAATACTCTGGACCTATAATATACTGTTTTAAAGGGGAATGCTCTGGACCTATAATAATACTCTGGACCTATAATAATACTCTGGACCTATAATATACTGTTTTAAAGGGGAATACTCTGGACCTATAATAATACTCTGGACCTATAATATACTGTTTTAAAGGGGAATGCTCTGGACCTATAATAGACTGTTTTAAAGGGGAATGCTCTGGACCTATAATAATACTCTGGACCTATAATAATACTCTGGACCTATAATATACTGTTTTAAAGGGGAATACTCTGGACCTATAATAATACTCTGGACCTATAATAGACTGTTTTAAAGGGGAATGCTCTGGACCTATAATAATACTCTGGACCTATAATATACTGTTTTAAAGGGGAATACTCTGGACCTATAATAATACTCTGGACCTATAATATACTGTTTTAAAGGGGAATGCTCTGGACCTATAATAATACTCTGGACCTATAATATACTGTTTTAAAGGGGAATGCTCTGGACCTATAATAGACTGTTTTAAAGGGGAATGCTCTGGACCTATAATAATACTCTGGACCTATAATATACTGTTTTAAAGGGGAATGCTCTGGACCTATAATAATACTCTGGACCTATAATAGACTGTTTTAAAGGGGAATACTCTGGACCTATAATATACTGTTTTAAAGGGTGAATGCTCTAGACCTATAATAGACTGTTTTAAAAGGTGAATGCTCTGGACCTATAATAGACTGTTTTAAAGGGTGAATGCTCTGGACCTATAATAATGCTCTGGACCTATAATAGACTGTTTTAAAGGTGAATACTCTGGACCTATAATAGACTGTTTTAAAGGGGAATGCTCTGGACCTATAATAATGCTCTGGACCTATAATATACTGTTTTAAAGGGTGAATGCTCTGGACCTATAATAATACTCTGGACCTATAATAATACTCTGGACCTATAATAATACTCTGGACCTATAATATA
>NC_048590.1:9605778-9623278 GCF_013265735.2 Oncorhynchus mykiss
ACCTACCAAGTGGTTATCAATGTGTTGATGTGATATCAGAGCGGACCAGAATACCTACCAAGTGGTTATCAATGTGATATCAGAGTGGACCAGAACACCTACCAAGTGGTTATCAATGTGATATCAGAGTGGACCAGAACACCTACCAAGTGGTTATCAATGTGTTGATGTGATATCAGAGGGGACCAGAACACCTACCAAGTGGTTATCAATGTGTTGATGTGATATCAGAGGGGACCAGAACACCTACCAAGTGGTTATCAATGTGTTGATGTGATATCAGAGTGGACCAGAACACCTACCAAGTGGTTATCAATGTGATATCAGAGTGGACCAGAACACCTACCAAGTGGTTAGCAATGTGATATCAGAGTGGACCAGAATACCTACCAAGTGGTTATCAATGTGATATCAGAGTGGACCAGAATACCTACCAAGTGTTATCAATGTGATATCAGAGTGGACCAGAATACCTACCAAGTGGTTATCAATGTGTTGATGTGATATCAGAGTGGACCAGAATACCTACCAAGTGGTTATCAATGTGTTGATGTGATATCAGAGTGGACCAGAATACCTACCAAGTGGTTATCAATGTGTTGATGTGATATCAGAGTGGACCAGAATACCTACCAAGTGGTTATCAATGTGTTGATGTGATATCAGAGGGGACCAGAATACCTACCAAGTGGTTATCAATGTGTTGATGTGATATCAGAGTGGACCAGAATACCTACCAAGTGGTTATCAATGTGTTGATGTGATATCAGAGTGGACCAGAATACCTACCAAGTGGTTATCAATGTGTTGATGTGATATCAGAGTGGACCAGAATACCTACCAAGTGGTTATCAATGTGTTGATGTGATATCAGAGTGGACCAGAATACCTACCAAGTGGTTATCAATGTGATATCAGAGTGGACCAGAATACCTACCAAGTGGTTATCAATGTGTTGATGTGAACATTATTTTACAGTTTTAAGAACATAAGACACTATGGTGAGATAATAAGATAAGATAATAAGAAAAGATAATAAGATAAGATAATAAGACACTATGACGAGATAATAAGACACTATGGTGAGATAATAAGATAAGATAATAAGATAAGATAATAAGACACTATGGTGAGATAATAAGATAATAAGATAAGATAATAAGATACCTGATATCTTATAAGATAAGATAAGATAATAAGATAAGATAATAAGACAAGATAATAAGACACTATGGTGAGATAATAAGATAAGATAATAAGATAAGATAATAAGATAAGATAATAAGATAAGATAATAAGATAAGATAATAAGACACTATGGTGAGATAATAAGATATGATAATAAGATAAGATAATAAGACACTATGGTGAGATAATAAGATAAGATAATAAGATAAGATAATAAGATAAGATAATAAGACATTATGGTGAGGCATTTGGTAACATTATTTACAGGGATAAGTTAGTTTTAGAACGTGGTATTTCTAATGTTTCTCAGTGGTTCATTTCCATATTGTGGTAAACAGTTATGTATTAATATAGCTGGTGGCCTAATTCGGGATCTGAGAGAGTAGATTCATTAGTTTTTAGCTAATGGGCACAAACATTAAAAAACAAACTTCTTTACTTTGTAACTCAGGCTGGATAGTGTCGTTTTAAAACAACTAAAGCTAAATTATTCAGCGAGTGTTGATTCTATTGACAAAAGACAATTTGTTTTAGTGTGTGAGGTGGCAGTACGCTAAAATATTCTGCTTCTTTCTGCCGAGCTTCAGTTAAATGTTTGTGTTAATTATGCTTCGAGAATATGTAAAACAGTTTAAAGTGAGGAAGTGTAAATGAGGAAAAGGAAGTAGTGTTCGTGAACTATAGCCCCGCCCCCCCCCCAGTTGGTACTCACACGCGTCGCTACTGATTAGCTGCTTCCTCTGGAGAAAGAATGGTATGAATTTAAGTTAAAACTCAATTTAACACAGACCATTAAAAGTTGTGCAGATTGTCTGACATTAACAAGTTAACTAGCCCACAGTACATACTAGTATATACAGTTGAAGTCGGAAGTTTACATACACCTTAGGTTGGAGTCATTAAAACTCGTTTTTCAACCACTCCACAAATGTATTGTAAACAAATTATAGTTTTGGCAAGTCGGTTAGGACATCTACTTTGTGCATGACACAAGTAATTTTTCCAACAATTGTTTACATACAGATTATTTCACTAATAAGTCACTGTATTACAATTCTAGTGGGTCAGAAGTTGACTGTGCCTCTAAACAGCTTGGAAAATTCCAGAAAATGATGTCATGGCTTTAGAAGCTGCTGATAGGCTAATTTACAAACTTTGAGTCAATTGGAGGTGTACCTGTGGATGTATTTCAAGGCCTACCTTCAAACTCAGTGCCTCTTTGCTTGACATCATGGGAAAATCTAAAGAAATCAGCCAAGACCTCAGAAAACAAATTGTAGACCTCCACAAGTCTAGTTCATCATTGGGAGCAATTTCCAAATGCCTGAAGGTACCACGTTCATCTGTACAAACAATAGTACGCAAGTACAAACACCATGGGACCACGCAGCCGTCATACAGGAAGGAGACGCGTTCTGTCTCCTAGAGATGAACGTGCTTTGGTGCGAAAAGTGCAAATCAATCCCAGAACAACAGCAAAGGACCCAGTGAAGATGCTACGGTTTGCAACTGCACACGGGGATAAAGATCATACATTTTGGAGAAATGTCCTCTGGTCTGATCAAACAAAAATAGAACTGTTTGGCCATCAAGACCATTGTTATGTTTGGAGGAAAAGGGAGGAGGTTTGCAAGCCGAAGAAACCCATCCCAACCGTGAAGCACGGGGGTGGCAGCATCATGTTGTGGGGGTGTTTTGCTGCACGAGGGACTGGTGCACCTCACAAAATAAATGGCATCATGAGGTAGGATATATTGAAGCAACATCTCAAGACATCAGTCAGGAAGTTAAAGCTTGGTCGCAAATAGGTCTTCCAAATGGACAATAACCCCAAGGATACTTCCAAAGTTTTGGTAAAATGGCTTAAGGACAACAATGTCAAGGTTTTGGAGTGGCCATCACAAAGCTAAGACCTCAATCCCATAGACAATTTTTAGGCAGAACTGAAAAAGCGTGTGCGAGCAAGGAGGCCTACAAATCTGACTCAGTTACACCAGCTCTGTCAGGAGGAATGGACCAAAATTCACCCAACTTATTGTGCGAAGCTTGTGGAAGACTACCCAAAATATTTGACCCAAGTTAAACAATTTCAAGGCAATGCTACCAAATACTAATTGAGTGTATGTAAACTTCTGACCCACTGGGAATGTGATGAAAGAAATTAAAGCTCAACTAAATCATTCTCTCTACTATAATTCTGACATTTAACATTCTTAAAATAAAGTGGTGATCTTAACTGACCTTAAACAGGGAATTTAAAATAGGATTAAATGTCAGGAACTGTGAAAAACCGAGTTTAAATGTATTTGGCTAAGGTGTATGTGAACTTCCGACCTCAACTGTAGTACCTAGCTAAAGACAGGACATTAGACACAGTACATACTAGTATATAGTACCTAGCTACAGACAGGACAGTAGGTCTACAAGTAGTTGGGTTGATTCACACTCTGATTAACTCTGGAGAATCTTCATTTAAAGAGTATTTTAGTCCAGAACTATAGGCTTTTAGTATGTACAGTATCTGGGAAACCAGCCTACAGCGTCATAGGAATTGCTTAGCCTTGTGGTTCTGGCGTTTTCTAGATGACAAACTGAAAGCATCTCAGTAAGGAACAGAGCCTGCGTGGGGGCTGCCCTCCTCAGCAGAAATTCATCCACAATCAGCATAACGCCAATTATCAACTGGAAAAGCCCAACGTGATGTCACCTTGGCCTGCGTGTCTGTGTTTCAGTGATACGATGCTGTTAGCTGTTCACCTCTCCTCGATAACATATCAAAAACCCTTAGAAGGAGCAGCACTACTAACTAACAGCAATAGTGACAGTTCCATGGGTTCTACCATGTTTTATGATCATTCTATGAGTTCTACCATGTTCTATCATTCTATGGGTTCTACCATGTTCTATCATTCTATGGGTTCTACCATGTTCTATGAACATTCTATGGGTTCTACCATGTTCTATGATCATTACATGGGTTCTACCCCATTCTATGATCATTATATTGGTTCTACTGTTCTGTGATCATTATATGGGTTCTACCATATTCTATGATCATTATATGGGTTCGATCATAATCTATGATCACTCTATGGGTTCTACCATATTCTCCGATCATTCTATGGGTTCTACCATGTTCTATGATTATTATATGGGTTCTACCATGATATATGACTATTCTATGGTTTCTAACATGTTATATGAGCATTCTATGGGTTCTACCATATTCTATAATCCTTCTATGGGTTCCACCATATTATTTGATCATTCTATAGGTTATACCGTGCTCTATGATCATTACATGGGTTCTACCATGTTCTATGATCATTACATGGGTTATGCCGTGTTTAATGATCGTTCCATGTGTTCTACCATGTTCTGTGATAATTATGTGGGTTATACCATGCTCTGTGACATTCTATGGGTTCTACCATGTTCTATAATATTCTATGGGTTCTACCATGTTCTATGATATTCTATGGGTTCTACCATGTTCTATGATATTCTATGGGTTCTACCATGTTCAATGATATTCTATGGGTTCTACCATGTTCTATGATATTCTATGGGTTCAACCATGTTCTATGATATTCTATGGGTTCTACCATGTTCTATGATATTATATGTGTTCTACCATGTTCTGTGATAATTATGTGGGTTATACCATGCTCTGTGATATTCTATGGATTCTACCATGTTCTATGATATTCTATGGGTTCTACCATGTTCTATGATATTCTATGGGTTCTACCATGTTCTATGATATTATATGGGTTCTACCATGTTCTATGATATTCTATGGGTTCTACCATGTTCTATGATATTCTATGGGTTCTACCATGATCTGTGATAATTATGTGGGTTCTACCATGTTC
This sequence comes from Oncorhynchus mykiss, assembly GCF_013265735.2. Lineage (NCBI taxonomy): Eukaryota > Metazoa > Chordata > Actinopteri > Salmoniformes > Salmonidae > Oncorhynchus > Oncorhynchus mykiss. Next base: position 9,610,842 of record NC_048590.1, read on the forward strand.
TATGATAGTCTATGGGTTCTACCATGTTCTATGATATTCTATGGGTTCTACCATGTTCTATGATATTCTATGGGTTCTACCATGTTCTATGATATTCTATGGGTTCTACCATGTTCTATGATATTCTATGGGTTCTACCATGTTCTATGATATTCTATGTGTTCTACCATGTTCTGTGATAATTATGTGGGTTATACCATGCTCTGTGATATTCTATGGGTTCTACCATGTTCTATGATATTCTATGGGTTCTACCATGTTCTATGATATTCTATGGGTTCTACCATGTTCTATGGTATTCTATGGGTTCTACCATGTTCTATGATAGTCTATGGGTTCTACCATGTTCTATGATATTCTATGGGTTCTACCATGTTCTATGATATTCTATGGGTTCTACCATGTTCTATGATATTCTATGGGTTCTACCATGTTCTATGATATTCTATGGGTTCTACCATGTTCTATGATATTCTATGTGTTCTACCATGTTCTGTGATAATTATGTGGGTTATACCATGCTCTGTGATATTCTATGGGTTCTACCATGTTCTATGATATTCTATGGGTTCTACCATGTTCTATGATATTCTATGGGTTCTACCATGTTCTATGGTATTCTATGGGTTCTACCATGTTCTATGATATTATATAGGTTCTACCATGTTCTATGATATTCTATGGGTTCTACCATGTTTTTTTTTTAATTTTGTTTTTTTTTACCTTTATTCAACTAGGCAAGTCAGTTAAGAACAAATTCTTATTTTCAATGACGGCCTAGGAACAGTGGGTTAACTGGTCTAGGAACAGTGGGTTAACTGCCTGTTCAGGGGCAGAACGACAGATTTGTACCTTGTCAGCTCGGGGGCTTGAACTTGCAACCTTCCAGTTACTAGTCCAATGCTAGTCCAATGCTCTAACCACTCAAACCACCATATTCTATGGGTTCTACATATTCAATAATTTTTTATGGGTTCTACATGTTCTATTATATTCTATGGGTTCTACATATTCTATAATTTTCTATGGGTTCTACATGTTCTATGATATTCTATGGGTTCTACGTGTTCTATGATATTCTATGGGTTCTACATGTTCTATGATATTCTATGGGTTCTACATGTTCTGTGATATTCTATGGGTTCTACATGTTCTGTGATATTCTATGGGTTCTACATGTTCTATGAAATTCTATGGGTTCTACATGTTCTATGACATTCTATGGGTTCTACATGTTCTATGACATTCTATGGGCTCTACATGTTCTATGACATTCTATGGGTTCTACATGTTCTATGACATTCTATGGGTTCTACATGTTCTATGACATTCTATGGGTTCTATGGGTTCTATAATAATTATATGGGTTCTACCATGTTTACCCTTAAATATATTCTCCATGTACCTACCATTATATTACAGGCTGGACAAAATACAGTAGAATTTAGGACTTTGTTGTTCAGACAGTGCTTCACTTGCTTCAAGGGCCGATGTAATGAGTTAAAAATGCTAACATGTTTCAATGAACATAAAGTGTTTTAGACCTAAGAAGAGACAAATCTGTACAGAAACCAAGCGATGCCTTGATGACACTGAAAAATATATTAATGAGCCTGCTTGAGGCGTGACATAGAAACCAGGGCTGGGGATGTACTGTGCTTTACAATCATTCATTATTCTCTTTTTCCATAACGCCGCTAAGTTACCATACTGAATAATTACTGCTAATAATAGTAGGCCACTGTGGTGTGTTTTTGTTCCCTGAACAGATCTGTGGTGCAGTCTGTTACACCTTTTAGTTTACAACATTTCCACTGTGAGTGGAAAAAAAATTCAACATATACCCGTATTCTGTGAGGATTTCACGTTTTCGACTGTAGAAACCCGGTGATGCGGTATGGTTCTGTGGCTGTGAAGTAGGCTGCGGATCTATGACAGATCGGAGTAAAAAAAAAAAAAAAATCCCATTTCCTGTCGTGGATCAGTTGTCGTGGAGACGGGTGACAGGTAAAATAAATCGGGTCGGGTTCCCTACATGCCGTAATTCACTGAAAGTTAAACATCCATAAAAGGTTAAAGAACTCTGACCTTGACGATCTAACTAAGCAAGAAAACCCAATGATGTGTACAAGGCCTACCTCGGCACTCGACAGATTATGATAAAATATGTCTCGGCATCGCAAAAAATAACTGTATGTCTCTCATGACATATATAGGACCGGTATTTCAATAAGACCCCAATTTCTTTTGCACTAAAATGTTTTATAGATGGCTATAAACTATGTAGGGTGGGACAGACAGGTTAGGTTGTTTTGTCTTCATGCAGGGCAGGCTGACACTATAACGTATTCGTCTCAAAATGGCACCCTATTCCCTCTGTAGTGCAGAGGTCCTTCACGGGCTCTGGTCAAAAGTAGCGCACTACGTAGGGAAATAGGCTGCCATTTTGGGAGGTCGCCACAGAGACCTGCCTGCTCCTCTTCTCTTCGCACTGTTAAAAACAGATGATGGCTCCCAAACGCGCCAGTTAAAAAACACTTTCCACCACAAGTTAAAAGCCATAAAATCGGCACATAAAAACTTATAAACCTTAGCAGCGTTTTGTCCTGACCTCTGCAAATTATTTTAGAAAAGTTTTTTTTTGTTGCGATATTTATTTCAAAAATGTCATAATTTATTATTTAGTCTTTGAACTGAGTTTAGTTCATTTGCGTTATATTTTAAATGTTCTTCACGCACAATATAAGAATCTGTAAGAGAGACTGTTTTTAGTCAGCGCTACATTCAGAAGGAGAGAGAGAGAACAGCTGTCTATCTGAGAACTCCGACGTGCTTTTCTCCTTTTATTAATTCCTGTTCATCTTCAACATTTTCACTGCCTACCAATTTGTGGTCATTAATATTAATAGCTGGGGTTAAACAGTCGGGAGGATTATCTGCTAACCGCGTAAAGCCGTCTCCAGGGAGAACTGTATTGCGACACATTGTAGGCTATTCATACTACATCTGACGAGCGTCTGTGTTCACGTAACATTTCACGTAGTTTACATGGAGTGTAAAAAACAACAAACATTTTCCTTTGATGACCATTTACAGAGATAAATAATAAATAAATCCTGTAACCCTCGACAATAATACTATAGTCAGAACTGTCTATCTCTACAATAATACTATAGTCAGAACTGTCTATCTCTACAATAATACTATAGTCAGAACTGTCTATCGCTACAGTAATACTATTGTCAGAACTGTCTATCTCTACAATAATACTATAGTCAGAACTGTCTATCTCTACAGTAATACTATAGTCAGAACTGTCTATCTCTACAATAATACTATAGTCAGAACTGTCTATCTCTACAGTAATACTATAGTCAGAACTGTCTATCTCTACAGTAATACTATAGTCAGAACTGTCTATCTCTACAATAATACTATAGTCAGAACTGTCTATCTCTACAATAATACTATAGTCAGAACTGTCTATCTCTACAATAATACTATAGTCAGAACTGTCTATCTCTACAGTAATACTATAGTCAGAACTGTCTATCTCTACAGTAATACTATAGTCAGAACTGTCAATCTCTACAGTAACACTATAGTCAGAACTGTCTATCTCTACAATAATACTATAGTCAGAACTGTCTATTTCTACAATAATACTATAGTCAGAACTGTCTATATCTACAGTAATACTATAGTCAGAACTGTCTATCTCTACAATAATACTATAGTCAGAACTGTCTATCTCTACAGTAATACTATAGTCAGAACTGTCTATCTCTACAATAATACTATAGTCAGAACTGTCTATCTCTACAATAATACTATAGTCAGAACTGTCTATCTCTATAGCCATAACTGTCTATCTCTATAGTCAGAACTGTCTATCTCTACAATAATACTATAGTCAGAACTGTCTATCTCTACAATAATACTATAGTCAGAACTGTCTATCTCTACAATAATACTATAGTCCGAACTGTCTATCTCTACAATAATACTATAGTCCGAACTGTCTATCTCTACAATAATACTATAGTCATAACTGTCTATCACTATAGTCATAACTGTCTATCTCTATAGTCAGAACTGTCTATCTCTATAGTAATACTATAGCCATAACTGTCTATCTCTACAGTCATAACTGTCTATCACTATAGTCATAACTGTCTATCACTATAGTCAGAACTGTCTATCTCTGCAATAATACTATAGTCAGAACTGTCTATCTCTATAGTCATAACTGTCTATCTCTACAATAATACTATAGTCATAACTGTCTATCACTATAGTCATAACTGTCTATCACTGTAGTCAGAACTGTCTATCTCTGCAATAATACTATAGTCATAACTGTCTATCTCTATAGCCATAACTGTCTATCTCTATAGTCATAACTGTCTATCACTATAGTCATAACTGTCTATCACTATAGTCAGAACTGTCTATCTCTACAATAATACTATAGTCAGAACTGTCTATCTCTACAATAATACTATAGTCAGAACTGTCTATCTCTACAATAATACTATAGTCAGAACTGTCTATCTCTACAATAATACTATAGTCAGAACTGTCTATCTCTATAGCCATAACTGTCTATCTCTATAGTCAGAACTGTCTATCTCTACAATAATACTATAGTCAGAACTGTCTATCTCTACAGTAATACTATAGTCAGAACTGTCTATCTCTACAATAATACTATAGTCAGAACTGTCTATCTCTACAATAATACTACAGTCAGAACTGTCTATCTCTACAATAATACTATAGTCAGAACTGTCTATCTCTGCAATAATACTATAGTCAGAACTGTCTATCTCTATAGTCAGAACTGTCTATCTCTACAATAATACTATAGTCAGAACTGTCTATCTCTATAGCCATAACTGTCTATCTCTATAGTCAGAACTGTCTATCCCTACAATAATACTATAGTCAGAACTGTCTATCTCTACAATAATACTATAGTCAGAACTGTCTATCTCTACAATAATACGATAGTCAGAACTGTCTATCTCTACAATAATACTATAGTTATAACTGTCTATCTCTATAGTCATAACTGTCTATCTCTATAGTCATAACTGTCTATCTCTATAGTCATAACTGTCTATCTCTATAGCCATAACTGTCTATCTCTATAGCAATAACTTTCTATCTCTATAGTCATAACTGTCTATCTCTATAGTCATAACTGTCTATCTCTATAGTCATAACTGTCTATCTCTACAATAATACTATAGTCATAACTGTCTATCTCTATAGTCATAACTGTCTATCTCTATAGTCATAACTGTCTATCTCTATAGCAATAACTGTCTAACTCTATAGTCATAACTGTCTAGCTCTACAATAATTCTGTAGCCATAACTGTCTATCTGTATAGCCATAACTGTCTATCTCTATAGCAATAACTGTCTATCTCTATAGTCATAACTGTCTATCTCTACAGTAATTCTATATCTACAATAATACTATCTCTACAATAATACTATTGTCATAACTATCTACCTCTATAGTCAGAACTGTCTATCTCTACAGTAATACTATAGTCAGAACTGTCTATCTCTACAGTAATACTATAGTCATAACTGTCTATCTCTACAGTAATACTATAGTCAGAACTGTCTATCTCTACAATAATTTTATAGCCATAACTGTCTATCTCTATAGTCATAACTGTCTATATCTACAGTAATTCTATATCTACAATAATACTATCTCTACAATAATACTATTGTCATAACTATCTACCTCTATAGTCAGAACTGTCTATCTCTACAGTAATACTATAGTCAGAACTGTCTATCTCTACAGTAATACTATAGTCATAACTGTCTATCTCTACAGTAATACTATAGTCAGAACTGTCTATCTCTACAGTAATACTATGGTCATAACTGTCTATCTCTACAGTAATACTATAGCCTTAACTGTCTATCTCTACAGTAATACTATAGCCATAACTGTCTATCTCTATAGTAATACTATAGTCATAACTGTCTATCTCTATAGTCATAACTGTCTATCTCTATAGTCATAACTGTCTATCTCTATAGTCATAACTGTCTATCACTATAGTCATAACTGTCTATCACTATAGTTATAACTGTCTATTTCTACAGTAATACTATAGTCATAACTGTCTATCTCTACAGTAATACTATAGTCATAACTTTCTATCACTATAGTCATAACTGTCTATCTCTATAGTCATAACTGTCTATTTCTACAGTAATACAATAGTCATAACTGTCTATCTCTATAGTCATAACTGTCTATCTCTATAGTCATAACTGTCTATCACTATAGCCATAACTGTCTATCGCTATAGTCATAACTGTTTATCTCTATAGCCATAACTGTCTATTTCTACAGTAATACAATAGTCATAACTGTCTATCTCTATAGTCATAACTGTCTATCTCTATAGTCATAACTGTCTATTTCTACAGTAATACAATAGTCATAACTGTCTATTTCTACAGTAATACAATAGTCATAACTGTCTATCTCTATAGTCATAACTGTCTATCACTATAGCCATAACTGTCTATCGCTATAGTCATAACTGTTTATCTCTATAGCCATAACTGTCTATCTCTATAGTCATAACTGTCTATCTCTATAGTCATAACTGTCTATCACTATAGTCAGAACTGTCTATCTCTACAATAATACTATAGTCAGAACTGTCTATCTCTACAGTCATAACTGTCTATCTCTATAGTCATAACTGTCTATCTCTATAGTCATAACTGTCTATCTGTATAGCCATAACTGTCTAACTCTATAGTCATAACTGTCTATCTCTATAGTCATAACTGTCTATCTGTATAGCCATAACTGTCTATCTCTATAGTCATAACTGTCTATCTGTATAGCCATAACTGTCTATCTCTATAATCATAACTGTCTATCTCTATAGTCATAACTGTCTATCTCTATAGTCATAACTGTCTATCTCTATAGTCATAACTGTCTATCTGTATAGCCATAACTGTCTATCTCTATAGCAATAACTGTCTATCTCTATAGTCATAACTGTCTATCTCTATAGTCATAACTGTCTATCTCTACAATAATACTATAGCCATAACTGTCTATCTCTATAGTCATAACTGTCTATCTCTATAGTCATAACTGTCTATCTCTATAGTCATAACTGTCTATCTCTACAATAATACTATAGCCATAACTGTCTATCTCTATAGCCATAACTGTCTATCTCTATAGTCATAACTGTCTATCTCTATAGTCATAACTGTCTATCTCTATAGTCATAACTGTCTATCTGTATAGCCATAACTGTCTATCTCTATAGCAATAACTGTCTAACTCTATAGTCATAACTGTCTATCTCTATAGTCATAACTGTCTATCTCTATAGTCATAACTGTCTATCTGTATAGCCATAACTGTCTATCTCTATAGTCATAACTGTCTATCTCTATAGTCATAACTGTCTATCTCTATAGTCATAACTGTCTATCTCTATAGTCATAACTGTCTATCTGTATAGCCATAACTGTCTATCTCTATAGCAATAACTGTCTATCTCTATAGTCATAACTGTCTATCTCTACAATAATTCTATAGCCATAACTGTCTATCTCTATAGTCATAACTGTCTATATCTACAGTAATTCTATATCTACAATAATACTATCTCTACAATAATACTATTGTCATAACTATCTACCTCTATAGTCAGAACTGTCTATCTCTACAGTAATACTATAGTCAGAACTGTCTATCTCTACAGTAATACTATAGTCATAACTGTCTATCTCTACAGTAATACTATAGTCAGAACTGTCTATCTCTACAGTAATACTATGGTCATAACTGTCTATCTCTACAGTAATACTATAGCCATAACTGTCTATCTCTACAGTAATACTATAGCCATAACTGTCTATCTCTATAGTAATACTATAGTCATAACTGTCTATCTCCATAGCCATAACTGTCTATTTCTACAGTAATACTATAGTCATAACTGTCTATCTCTATAGTAATACTATAATCATAACTGTCTATCTCTATAGTAATACTATAGTCATAACTGTCTATCTCTATAGTAATACTATAGCCATAACTGTCTATCTCTATAGTAATACTATAGCCATAACTGTCTATCTCTATAGTAATACTATAGCCATAACTGTCTATCTCTACAGTAATACTATAGCCATAACTGTCTATCTCTATAGTAATACTATAGCCATAACTGTCTATCTCTACAGTAATACTATAGCCATAACTGTCTATCTCTATAGTAATACTATAGTCATAACTGTCTATCTCTACAGTCATAACTGTCTATCTCCATAGTAATACTATAGCCATAACTGTCTATCTCTACAGTAATACTATAGCCATAACTGTCTATCTCTACAGTAATACTATAGCCATAACTGTCTATCTCTACAGTAATACTATAGCCATAACTGTCTATCTCTATAGTAATACTATAGTCATAACTGTCTATCTCTACAGTCATAACTGTCTATCTCCATAGTAATACTATAGCCATAACTGTCTATCTCTACAGTAATACTATAGCCATAACTGTCTATCTCTACAGTAATACTATAGCCATAACTGTCTATCTCTATAGTAATACTATAGTCATAACTGTCTATCTCTACAGTCATAACTGTCTATCTCTATAGTAATACTATAGCCATAACTGTCTATCTCTATAGTAATACTATAGCCATAACTGTCTATCTCTATAGTAATACTATAGCCATAACTGTCTATCTCTATAGTAATACTATAGCCATAACTGTCTATCTCTATAGTAATACTATAGCCATAACTGTCTATCTCTACAGTAATACTATAGCCATAACTGTCTATCTCTATTGTAATACTATAGTCATAACTGTCTATCTCTACATTCATAACTGTCTATCTCCATAGTAATACTATAGCCATAACTGTCTATCTCTACAGTAATACTATAGCCATAACTGTCTATCTCTACAGTAATACTATAGCCATAACTGTCTATCTCTACAGTAATACTATAGCCATAACTGTCTATCTCTATAGTAATACTATAGCCATAACTGTCTATCTCTATAGTAATACTATAGCCATAACTGTCTATCTCTATAGTAATACTATAGCCATAACTGTCTATCTCTACAGTAATACTATAGCCATAACTGTCTATCTCTATAGTAATACTATAGCCATAACTGTCTATCTCTATAGTAATACTATAGCCATAACTGTCTATCTCTACAGTAATACTATAGCCATAACTGTCTATCTCTACAGTAATACTATAGTCATAACTGTCTATCTCTATAGTAATACTATAGCCATAACTGTCTATCTCTACAGTAATACTATAGTCATAACTGTCTATCTCTATAGTAATACTATAGCCATAACTGTCTATCTCTATAGTAATACTATAGCCATAACTGTCTATCTCTATAGTAATACTATAGCCATAACTGTCTATCTCTATAGTAATACTATAGCCATAACTGTCTATCTCTATAGTAATACTATAGCCATAACTGTCTATCTCTATAGTAATACTATAGCCATAACTGTCTATCTCTACAGTAATACTATAGCCATAACTGTCTATCTCTATAGTAATACTATAGCCATAACTGTCTATCTCTATAGTAATACTATAGCCATAACTGTCTATCTCTATAGTAATACTATAGCCATAACTGTCTATCTCTATAGTAATACTATAGCCATAACTGTCTATCTCTATAGTAATACTATAGCCATAACTGTCTATCTCTATAGTAATACTATAGTCATAACTGTCTTTCTCTACAATAATACTATAGTCATAACTGTCTTTCTCTACAATAATACTATAGTCATAACGGTCTATCTCTATAGTCATAACGGTCTATCTCTATAGCCATAACTGTCTATCTCTATAGTCATAACTGTCTATCTCTATAGTCATAACTGTCTATCTCTATAGTTATAACTGTCTATCTCTATAGTCATAACTGTCTATCCCTATAGTTATAACTGTCTATCTCTATAGTCATAACGGTCTATCTCTATAGTTATAACGGTCTCTCTCTATAGTCATAACTGTCTATCTCTATAGTCATAACTGTCTATCTCTATAGTCATAACTGTCTATCTCTATAGTCATAACGGTCTCTCTCTATAGCCATAACTGTCTTTCGTCTCTGTTTGTATGTCCTCAGTGCTTACTGCTATTTCCGTCCCCAAGCCCTCTCACACTGTTAATTCAGCTTTCTGTATCATATTTAACGAGTTACTGGCAGAGTGAGAGCACACACAGCCCAACAACACACAAACCCCAACTCCTCTCCCTTTGTAGTCCTGCCATAGAGACGAAGGGATGTTAAAAAACCCATACCCCCCCGGCCACTGTTACCACGGTGACGACTAGCCATATGTCTGTGATACCAAGTCAAATATGGGCATCTTCCTCTGGCACTGACTGGCCCAATCCTGGCTTCCTTTACCATGCGTTGTTTTGTTACCCATTAGTCAGGACACATTTCACTCTTCTTTTTTTTTTGAGTGACCTATTTTCCAGCATTTTCAAATGAGCCTTGTGCAGTTGGCTCTATATCCATTCCACAGCACTGGGATGACGCTAGGAATTAAGGTGTATTTTATTTTATTTTTTTACAACCTTTTCAAATGTAACTGCAGACAGCAGAACACCAAACGAACGTACTGTAGGAAGACCAGTACATTGGATCAGAACCAGTACAGTTCAGGAAACGAACGTACTGTAGGAAGACCAGTACATTGGATCAGAACCAGTACAGTTCAGGAAACGAACGTACTGTAGGAAGACCAGTACATTGGATCAGAACCGTACAGTTCAGGAAACGAACGTACTGTAGGAAGACCAGTACATTGGATCAGAACCAGTGCAGTTCAGGAAACGAACGGCAAAACAAATAGATCGTGAATCCACAGCCGGTCGGGCCAGAGAGATGTTCGTTCTCTGTGCGGTGGCGACGAGAGACAGGCGGCGGGAGAGGAGACGGAGTACTGAGTTATATGATTAATACCTTATTGTCCACTCAGAGACGTCTTATTTTTTATTACCCTGAGTTATTGTCCTGTACCCATAAACATATTCAGACACGGCCTGTGTACCAGATGACATGCTATTTAACCTGTATAGGGTCCTATACTCTCATAGGGCTTTGGGCAAAAGTAGTGCACTATATAGGGAATAGGGTGCCATAGGGCTTTGGGCAAAAGTAGTGCACTATGTAGGGAATAGGGTGCATTGACTGTGGTCAAAAGAAGTGCACTATATAGGGAATAGGGTGCATTGACTGTGGTCCAAAGTAGTGCACTATATAGGGAATATGGGGCCATTTTGGATGCATCCATTAAGGGAATAATCCTGTGATGTATTCTTTGCTATGCCCTTCCCAGTTGTCATAGCAAAACCATACACAGGATTTCTAACAGCGTAGATGGTCCCGGGGAGGAGAGGAGATGGGCTAGGAGCCTGTTTAACACGCAGTAGAGATAATGATGCTAAAGGTCTGGTCTGGTTAGAGCCATGGTTTATATGGGACTGACACTGACAGAGAGAGAGAGGTATATGTACCATCCCTTTGCAAACCAGCAATATCCCTTTCCACTTTATACCCAATATATCGCAATATAACCCAATATAACTCAAAATAACTCGATATAACTCAATAAAACCTGATATAACCCCCTATAACCCAATATAACCCAATATAACCCAATATAACGCGATATAACCCAATGTAACTCAATATAACCCGATATAACCCAAAATAACTCAATATAACCCAATATAACCTGATGTAGCTCAATATAACCCCAAATACCTCAATATATCCCAAAATAACCCAATATAACTCAATATAACCCAATGTAACTCAATATAACCCGATATAACCCAAAATAACTCAATATAACCCAATATAACTCAATTTAAATCTATTTGACCCAATATAACTCACTATAACCCAATATAACCCAATATAACTCAATATAACTCAATATAAACCAATATGACTCGAAATACCTGAATATAACTCAATATAACCCAATATAACTCAATATAACCCAATTTAACTCAATATAACTCAATTTTACTCAGCATAACTCAATTTAACTCAATAGAACTCCATAGAACTCCATAGAACTCAATAGAACTCAATAGAACTCCATAGAACTCAATAGAACTCAATAGAACTCAATAGAACTCAAGGTGAGGGTGAGGGCCATCGGAGGTGAGGGCCCTCGGAGTGTGGTGTCAGGAAAATAACCTCACACTCAACGTCAACAAAACAAAGAAGATGATTGTGGACTTCAGGAAACAGCAGAGGGAGCACCCCCCCCTATCCACATCGATGGGACAGTAGTGGAGAGGGTAGTAAGTTTTAAGT
>NC_048590.1:9628278-9630778 GCF_013265735.2 Oncorhynchus mykiss
GTCAATTTAAACAAATGAATTTGGCATCTGTTGGTCACAGATACCAGAGAAAGGTAGGGGCGTGGATCAGAAAACCAGTCAGTATCTGGTGTGACCTCCATTTGCCTCATGCAGCGTGACACATCACCTTCACATAGAGTTGATCAGGCTGTTGATTGCGGTCGGTGGAACGTTGTCCCACTCCTCTTCAATGGCTGTGTGAAGTTGCTGGATATTGGCCGGAACTGGAACACTCTGTCGTACATGTCGATCCAGAGCATCCCAAACATGCTCAATGGGTGACATGTCTGGTGAGTATGCAGGCCATGGAAGAATTGGGATATTTTCAGCTTCCAGGAATTGTCTACAGATCCTTGCGACATGCGACAGTGCATTATCATGCTGAAACTTGAGGTGAAGACGGCAGATGAATGGCATGAAAATGGGCCTCAGGATCTCTGCATTCAAATTACCATCGATAAAATGCAATTGTGTTCTTTGTCAATAGCTTATGCCTGCCTGCCCATACCATAACCCCACCGCCACCAAGGCTAACTCAATTCATAATGTTGACATCAGCAAACCGCTCGCCCACACAAGGCCATACACGTGGTTTGCGGTTGTGAGGCCAGTTGGAGGCGGCTTATGGTAGAGAAATGAACATTAAATTCTCTGGCAACAGCTCTGGTGGACATTCCTGCAGGCAACATGCCAGCTATCTAAACTTGTAGTATACATTGTCTATGGATGTTGGTCACGCAGACCTTCAAGATGAGTTCTGGGGAATTTTTGTCCCCATCCCCATCAGAGATGCTCATCCCTGTTCTATAGTGATGTTCTATAGTGATGTTCTATAGGATTGCTGTTCTATGGGGTTGATGTTCTATAGGATTTTATTTTTTATTTTTATTTCCCCTTTATTTAACCAGGTAGGCAAATTGAGAACAAGTTCTCATTTACAATTGCGACCTGGTTGATGTTCTATAGTCATGTTCTATATGGTTAATGTTCTATAGTAATGTTCTATAGTGATGTTCTATAGTGATGTTCTATAGTGATGTTCTATATGGTTAATGTTCTATAGTGATGTTCTATAGGGTTGATATTCTACGGGGTTGATGTTCCCGATCACGGCCAGTTGTGATACAGCCCGGGATCGAACCCTGGCCTGTAGTGACGCCTCCAGCACTGCAATGCAGTGTCTTAGACCGCAGCTTTTGTCATATGTGATTTTGACAACATTGTCACTGTATGTGTTTTATCTCACGGAGCACAGACATGTCATTTAAATACGTTGTTTGAACGACATTGTTAAACTACTGATTAATTCAAAGACTCAATCGTGGACACTCTTACTGAGAGTTGTGGCTGCTTTGCGTGATGTATTGTTGTCTCGACCTTCTTACCCTTTGTGATGTTGTCTGTGTCCAATAATGTTTGTGCCATGGTTTGTGCTGCTACCATGTGGTTCTGCTACCATGTGGTTCTTCTACCATGTTGTGCTGCTACCATGTTGTGTTACTGCCATGTTGTGTTGCTGCCATGTTGTGTTGCTACCATGTTGTGCTGCTACCATGTGGTGCTGCTGCCATGTTGTGCTGCTACCATGTTGTGTTGCTACCATGTTGTTTTCATGTTGTGTTGCTGCCATGTTGTGTTGCTACCATGTGGTGCTGCTACCATGTTGTGTTGCTGCCATGTTGTTTTCATGTTGTGTTGCTGCCATGTTGTGTTGCTACCATGTGGTGCTGCTACCATGTTGTGTTGCTGCCATGTTGTTTTCATGTTGTGTTGCTACCATGTTGTGCTGCTACCATGTTGTGTTGCTGCCATGTTGTGTTGCTACCATGTTGTGTTGCTACCATGTGGTGCTGCTACCATGTTGTGTTGCTGCCATGTTGTGTTGCTACCATGTTGTGTTGCTACCATGTGGTGCTGCTACCATGTTGTGTTGCTGCCATGTTGTGTTGCTGCCATGTTGTGTTGCTGCCATGTTGTGTTGCTGCCATGTTGTGTTGCTGCCATGTTGTGCTGCTACCATGTTGTGCTGCTACCATGTTGTGTTGCTACCATGTTGTGTTGCTGCCATGTTGTTTTCATGTTGTGTTGCCAACGTGCTGTGTTGTCATGTGTTGCTGCCATGCTATGTTGTTGTCTTAGGTCTCTCTTTATGTAGTGTTGTGGTGTCTCTGTCTTTATCTATTGTTGGGTCAGTAGTGTTTCTCAGATTGTGTTGTTACCATGCTGTGTTGTCATGTGCTGCTGCCATGCTATGATGTTGTCTTCGGTCTCTCTTTATGTAGTGTTGTGTTGTTGCCATGCTATGATGTTGTCTTAGGTCTCTCTTTATGCTGTGTTGTGTTGTTGCCATGCTATGATGTTGTCTTAGGTCTCTCTTTATGCTGTGTTGTCTCTCTTGTCGTGATGTTAGTTTTGTCCTATATATTTTATTTTTCTATCCAAGGCTCCCATCCCCGTAGGAGGCCTTTTGCCTTTTGGTAGGCCGTCATTTTAAATAAGA
>NC_048590.1:9635778-9655778 GCF_013265735.2 Oncorhynchus mykiss
CTAAGAAACCACTACTAAAGGACACCAATAAGAAGAAGAGACTTGCTTGGGCAAAGAAACACGAGCAATGGACATTAGACCGGTGGAAATCTGTCCTTTGATCTGATAGGTCAAAATTTTAGATTTTTGGATCCAACCGCTGTGTCTTTGTGAGACGTGGAGTAGGTGAACGGATGATCTCCACATTTGTGGTTCCCACTGTGAAGCATGGAGGAGGAGGTGTGATTGTGTGAGGGTGATTTGCTGGTGACACTGTCAGTAATTTATTTAGAATTCAAGGCACACTTAACCAGCATGGCTACCACAGCATTCTGCAGTGATACGCCGTCCCATCTGGTTTGCGTTTAGTGGGACTATCATTTGTTTTTCAATAGGACACTGACCTAAAACACACCTCCAAGCTGTGTAAGGGCTATTTGAAGTAGATAGAGTGATGGAGTGCTCCATCAGATGACCTGGCCTCCACAATCACCCCCGACTTCAACCCAATTGAGATGGTTTGGGATGAGTTGGACCGCAGAGTGAAGGAAAAGCAGCCAACAAGTGCTCAGCATATGTGGGAACTCGCTCGAGACTGTTGGAAAAAGCATTCCAGGTGAAGCTGGTTGAGAGAATGCCAAGAGTGTGCAAAGCTGTCATCAAGGCAAATGGTGGCTTTTTGAAGAATCTAAAGTGTGATCATTAAAATGTGGCTTACATAGTACATAGTAAATAGGTTTCTTGAATCTCACCCAAACGGATCTATTAGAGAATCAGCCCTTCCTGTTTCCTCCTCATGTAACCTGGGATAGAGAACACGAGATATTGGGTCTGATCTACTGCCTGTTGGTTGCAGGGGCATTGCATTGATTGTTGTTTTAATACGGCAATTCACTATCCCTCTCCCATCCACCAAAACAGCAGGCCTGATCTAGAACGACGACAGTAACACAGACTATGCCTCTGATGGAGCGAACTACGTCACAGTAACAGGGACTTTACTATCCCGCAATCCCTCTCAATCCCAAACAGCAGCAGCGCCACAAGCCAGCGTGGTGCCAATTAGCAGGGAGCATGCAAACATATGCCCTCCTGTAGTTTCTGATTAAAGTGCATATTGATGGTATAAATTACCTCCCGGTACAATAGATTGCCAGGCATCTAGATGTAAATGTTTAATTAACCCATGGCTAAATCACTGCGCTGGTCTTCAGTGGAGGGATTAATTTACTCAGAGCACCAATAACCGCGAGAGGAGCACAACCCAAGATGGCCGCTCTGTGTGGTCTGCGGCGCCGTGTGACAGATTAATCAGTGATTGGTACTGTGGTTTACCTTTCCCTAATTAGCTGGGTGGATACAGTGTTCTGAGGGGTTGTTGAGGATCCCCCTCTCCAGGGCTCTGTTCAATCCGTCCAGTTTTAAAGCGTGAATACAACGTAAAGGCAACGTTAGCGGAGACCGTATTCACGGTAAAAACGTTGCGTATTGTCAACTCGATTGGAAATGACCTTTACATTCCTATCGCACAAAACATCTAGGAAAGCTTCAGCCATCCAGATTGAACAGAGTCTTCAGTGTGAACACTGCCCTGTTCTGTTTATCAGGTAAACTGCCTTGTTCTGTTTCTCAGGTAAACTGCCCTGTTCTGTTTCTCAGGTAAACTGCCCTGTTCTGTTTATCAGGTAAACTGCCTTGTTCTGTTTATCAGGTAAACTGCCTTTGTTCTGTTTATCAGGTAAACTGCCTTGTTCTGTTTATCAGGTAAACTGCCCTGTTCTGTTTATCAGGTAAACTGCCTTGTTTGCCTGGTCATTACCAAACATCTAAGTAAAGCTTCAGCCATCCAGATTGAACAGAGTCTTCAGTGTTTATCAGGTAAACTGCCTTGTTCTGTTTATCAGGTAAACTGCCCTGTTCTGTTTATCAGGTAAACTGCCCTGTTCTGTTTATCAGGTAAACTGCCCTGTTCTGTTTATCAGGTAAACTGCCTTTGTTCACCTGGTCATTACCAAATATCTATGTAAAGCATTTTACCTGCTCATATCTCTATCTCTACTCATCTTACAACAGTGGATGTATTGTCTAGTCATCCTGCTGTGGTGTGTGTGGTGGTTTGCTTGGCTAGGCTGGAGCACGTATTGCTTGTTTTGCCCCTGATCCCAGAGAATGGTGTGACCTGCAGGGCACCGTGTCTCCCAGAGAGCCTTGAGTGAGGTACCCCTGAGGTAGGAGCAAGATGGTCCGGGCTATTAGAAATGCATGCGTGTGTGCGTGTGTGTGTGTGTTCGCGTGTGAATGTCAGGGAAGGTGTCAATTACTGTGTACCCGCCTGGCTGTCCTGCCCTAGTGACACCCTCCCCTGGGCAGAGACAGAGAGATGGGGCCAACCTGGCTGTCCTGCCGTAGTGACACCCTCCCCTGGGCAGAGACAGAGAGATGGGGCCAGCCTGGCTGTCCTGCCGTAGTGACACCCTCCCCTGGGCAGAGACAGAGAGATGGGGCCAGCCTGGCTGTCCTGCCCAACCCCCTCTAACCCCCCAACCCTCTAACCCCACAACTCCCCCTAATACCCTCTAATACCCTAACCCCCCTAACCTCCTAATACCCCCTAACACCCCTTACCACTATTAGGGGTGTTAGGGGGTGTTAGGGGGTTAGGGGGTTAGGGTATTAGGGGGTGTTAGGGGGTGTTAAGGGGTAAAGGGGAGGTTAGGGTATTAGGGGGGGTTAGGGGGTTATGGTGTTAGGGGGTGTTAGGGGGTTAGGGTGTTAGGGGGGGTAAGGGGGGGTTAGGGGTTAGGGGGTTGGGGGGGTTAGGGTGTTAGGGGGTGTTAGGATGTTAGGGGGGTAAGGGGGTATTAGGGAGGGTTAGGGTGTTAGGGGGTGTTAGGATGTTAGGGGGTGTTAGGATGTTAGGGTGTTAGGGGGGGTTAGGATGTTAGGGGGTGTTGGGGGTGTTAGGGGGTGTTAGGATGTTAGGGGGTGTTAGGATGTTAGGGGGGGTTAGGGAGGGTTTGGGTGTTAGGGGGGGTTAGGATGTTAGGGGGTGTTGGGGGTGTTAGGGTGTGTTAGGCTGTTAGGGGGTGTTAGGATGTTAGGGGGGGTTAGGATGTTAGGGGGGGTTAGGATGTTAGGGGGGGTTAGGATGTTAGGGGGTGTTAGGGGGTGTTAGGATGTTAGGGGGTTTAGGATGTTAGGGGGGGTTAGGATGTTAGGGGGTGTTAGGATGTTAGGGGGGGTTAGGGGGTGTTAAGATGTTAGGGGGGGTTAGGATGTTAGGGGGTGTTAGGGGGTGTTAGGGGGTGTTAGGGGGTGTTAGGATGTTAGGGGGGGTTAGGATGTTAGGGGGTGTTAGGATGTTAGGGGGGGTTAGGATGTTAGGGGGTGTTAGGATGTTGGGGGGTTGGGATGTTAGGGGGTGTTAGGATGTTAGGGGGTGTTGTTGGTGTTGGGGGGTGTTGGGGTGTTGGGGGGTGTTGTGGGTGTTGGGGGTGTTGTGGGTGTTGGGGTGTTGGGGGGTGTTGGGGTGTTGGGGTGTTGGGGGGTGTTGTGGGTGTTGGGGGGTGTTGGGGTGTTGGGGGGTGTTGGGGTGTTGGGGGGTGTTGGGGTGTTAGGGGGTGTTGGGGTGTTGGGGGGTGTTGGGGGTGTTAGGGGGTGTTGGGGTGTTGGGGGGTGTTGGGGGTGTTAGGGGGTGTTGGGGTGTTGGGGGGGTGTTGTGGGTGTTAGGGGGTGTTGAGGGGTGTTGGGGTGTTGGGGGGTGTTGGGGTGTTAGGGGGTGTTGGGGTGTTATGGGGGTGTTGGGGGGTGTTGGGGGGTGTTGGGGGTGTTAGGGGGTGTTGGGGTGTTGGGGGGTGTTGTGGGGGTGTTGGGGGGTGTTGTGGTGGTGTTGGGGTGTTAGGGGGTGTTGGGGTGTTAGGGGGTGTTGGGGTGTTAGGGGGTGTTGGGGTGTTGGGGGGTGTTGGGGGGTGTTGGGGGTGTTAGGGGGTGTTGGGGTGTTGGGGGGTGTTGTGGGGGTGTTGGGGGGTGTTGGGGGTGTTAGGGGGTGTTGGGGTGTTGGGGGGTGTTAGGTGGTGTTAGGGGGTGTTGGGGGGTGTTGGGGTGTTGGGGGTGTTGGGGGGTGTTGGGGGGTGTTGGGGGTGTTGGGGGTGTTAGGGGGTGTTGGGGTGTTGGGGGGTGTTGTGGGGTGTTGGGGGTGTTAGGGGGTGTTGGGGGGTGTTGGGGGGTGTTGGGGGTGTTAGGTGGTGTTAGGGGGTGTTGGGGGGTGTTGTGGGTGTTAGGGGGTGTTAGGGGGTGTTGGGGTGTTGGGGGGTGTTGGGGGGTGTTGTGGGTGTTAGGGGGTGTTGGGGTGTTAGGGGGTGTTGGGGGGTGTTGTGGGTGTTGGGGTGTTGGGATGTTAGGGGGTGTTAGGGGGTGTTGGGGTGTTGGGGGGTGTTGTGGGGGTGTTGGGGGTGTTAGGGGGTGTTGGGGTGTTGGGGGGTGTTAGGGGGTGTTGGGGTGTTAGGGGGTGTTGTGGGTGTTGGGGGTGTTGGGGGTGTTGGGGGGTGTTGGGGGTGTTGTGGGGGTGTTGTGGGGGTGTTGGGGGTGTTGTGGGTTAGCTAACACCTGCCTTTGAACACATGGTTTCTGTTAACTAACCAGCAGCTCCTCTGGCTTTAATAGGGCTGTGTACGTATGCTGCAATCTGTTTTCATCCTCATTTATTTAATTAAACACTCTAAATGAAAACAATATGTTTTCCATGGGTTTTAATTATTTAAATTCTCACAGTCTTACTTATTACACCCCCTCTCACTATTCAAACAGGCTGCCCCCCCCCCCTTACAATGTTGAGGAAGTATGCAATAACTAATGACCCTGAGTTACAACGCACTGTATCTCCCTGTGTATTCATCAGATTGTGTGTACCTCATCAGATTGCGTGTACCTCATCAGATTGTGTGTACCTCATCAGATTGTGTGTACCTCATCAGATTGTGTGTGTACCTCATCAGATTGTGTGTACCTCATCAGATTGTGAATACCTCAACAGATTGTCTGTACCTCATCAAATTGTGTGTACCTCATCAGATTGTGTGTACCTCATCAGATTGTGTATACCTCATCAGATTGTGTGAACCTCATCAGATTGTGTATACCTCATCAGATTGTGTGTACCTCATCAGATTGTGTGTGTACCTCATCAGATTGTGTGTACCTCATCAGATTGTGAATACCTCAACAGATTGTGTGTACCTCATCAAATTGTGTGTACCTCATCAGATTGTGTATACCTCAACAGATTGTGTATACCTCAACAGATTGTGTGTACCTCATCAGATTGTGTATACCTCATCAGATTGTGTGTGTACCTCATCAGATTGTGTGTGTACCTCATCAGATTGTGTATACCTCATCAGATTGTGTGTGTACCTCATCAGATTGTGTGTGTACCTCATCAGATTGTGTATACCTCATCATATTGTGTGTACCTCATCAGATTGTGTATACCTCATCAGATTGTGTGTTTACCTCATCATATTGTGTGTACCTCATCAGATTGTGTGTACCTCATCATATTGTGTGTACCTCATCAGATTGTGTGTGTACCTCATCAGATTGTGTGTACCTCATCAGATTGTGTGTACCTCATCAGATTGTGTGTACCTCATCAGATTGTGTGTACCTCATCAGATTGTGTATACCTCAACAGATTGTGTATACCTCAACAGATTGTGTATACCTCAACAGATTGTGTATACCTCATCAGATTGTGCGTACCTCATCAGATTGTGCGTACCTCATCAGATTGTGTGTGTACCTCATCAGATTGTGTGTACCTCATCAGATTGTGTGTACCTCATCAGATTGTGAATACCTCAACAGATTGTGTGTACCTCATCAAATTGTGTGTACCTCATCAGATTGTGTATACCTCAACAGATTGTGTATACCTCAACAGATTGTGTGTACCTCATCAGATTGTGTATACCTCATCAGATTGTGTGTGTACCTCATCAGATTGTGTGTGTACCTCATCAGATTGTGTGTGTACCTCATCAGATTGTGTGTACCTCATCAAATTGTGTGTACCTCATCAGATTGTGTATACCTTATCAGATTGTGTGTGTACCTCATCAAATTGTGTGTACCTCATCAGATTGTGTATACCTCAACAGATTGTGTATACCTCAACAGATTGTGTGTACCTCATCAGATTGTGTATACCTCATCAGATTGTGCGTACCTCATCAGATTGTGTGTACCTCATCAGATTGTGTGTACCTCATCAAATTGTGTGTACCTCATCAGATTGTGTATACCTTATCAGATTGTGTGTGTACCTCATCAAATTGTGTGTACCTCATCAGATTGTGTATACCTCAACAGATTGTGTATACCTCAACAGATTGTGTGTACCTCATCAGATTGTGTATACCTCATCAGATTGTGTGTGTACCTCATCAGATTGTGTGTGTACCTCATCAGATTGTGTATACCTCATCAGATTGTGTGTGTACCTCATCAGATTGTGTGTGTACCTCATCAGATTGTGTATACCTCATCATATTGTGTGTACCTCATCAGATTGTGTATACCTCATCAGATTGTGTGTTTACCTCATCATATTGTGTGTACCTCATCAGATTGTGTGTACCTCATCATATTGTGTGTACCTCATCAGATTGTGTGTGTACCTCATCAGATTGTGTGTACCTCATCAGATTGTGTGTACCTCATCAGATTGTGTGTACCTCATCAGATTGTGTGTACCTCATCAGATTGTGTATACCTCAACAGATTGTGTATACCTCAACAGATTGTGTATACCTCAACAGATTGTGTATACCTCATCAGATTGTGTATACCTCATCAGATTGTGCGTACCTCATCAGATTGTGTGTACCTCATCAGATTGTGTGTGTACCTCATCAGATTGTGTGTACCTCATCAGATTGTGTGTACCTCATCAGATTGTGAATACCTCAACAGATTGTGTGTACCTCATCAAATTGTGTGTACCTCATCAGATTGTGTATACCTCAACAGATTGTGTATACCTCAACAGATTGTGTGTACCTCATCAGATTGTGTATACCTCATCAGATTGTGTGTGTACCTCATCAGATTGTGTGTGTACCTCATCAGATTGTGTGTGTACCTCATCAGATTGTGTGTACCTCATCAAATTGTGTGTACCTCATCAGATTGTGTATACCTTATCAGATTGTGTGTGTACCTCATCAAATTGTGTGTACCTCATCAGATTGTGTATACCTCAACAGATTGTGTATACCTCAACAGATTGTGTGTACCTCATCAGATTGTGTATACCTCATCAGATTGTGCGTACCTCATCAGATTGTGTGTACCTCATCAGATTGTGTGTGTACCTCATCAGATTGTGTGTACCTCATCAAATTGTGTGTACCTCATCAGATTGTGTATACCTTATCAGATTGTGTGTGTACCTCATCAAATTGTGTGTACCTCATTAGATTGTGTATACCTCATCAGATTGTGTGTACCTCATCAGATTGTGTGTACCTCATCAGATTGTGTATACCTCATCAGATTGTGTGTACCTCATCAGATTGTGTGTACCTCAAGTCTTGCCGGTGTTATTATTTTTTTTGAGATCCCCTGATCTGTCAGTTAGATGTTCCTTCGTGCTCACAGTAACCAAAAAGGGGGTTATGAGGACGCCGAATCTTTAATCTCATTAGAATACATCCAGATCTGTTTTTGAACATTGTTTGTAGTTGATGTTTTCTCAGAGAACATGTATTATCTGTTGTGTAGCTCCTAATATTTACAGTCTCATAGTTAATGGGCAAATACCCTATTGACACTTTCCCACACAATTGGAATAGACATGAATTATTCATGTGTTTAATACAAAGACCGAAGAGGTTGTGTACGTGCCAAACAGAAACAGTTCTGTTGTTTAGTCCCCCAGGAGATATTGGAACATGAAGGGGCTAACCTCTCTCTCTCTCTCTCTCTCTCTCTCTCTCTCTCTCTCTCTCTGTCTCTCTCTCTCTCCCTGTCTCTCTCTCTCTCTCTCTCTCTCTCTGTCTCTCTCTCTCTCTCTCTCTCTCTCTCTCTCTCTCTCTCTCAGTCCCTCTCTCTCTCTGTCTCTCTCTCTCTCTGTCTCTCTCTCTCTCTCTCTCTCTCTCTCTCTCTGTCTCTCTCTCTCTGTCTCTCTCTCTCCCTCTCTCTCTCTCCAGCTACTGAGAGACTCCTGCTTCTCTGCTTGTTCATTACCCCACACAGACATCTGCAGATGGGGGGGGGGGGGGGGGACGACTTTATACCCAACCAAACAAATAAACAGTCAACAACATCTCTCCTTAAAGACAGACATGAGGTTTTCATTTGAAAGTTAGCAGTACTTTGAGGTTAAAAGGTGTCAGGGGAGAAATACGTCTACCTATAAACAAGGTGAGATATTGAAGTAATGCAATGCATTTAGTAAATGCATGTTCTTCAAATGTGTGAATGTCTTTGAATAAACTGAATCACATCTGAATAAACCAATCCTTTAAAAACATTTACTCAAAAAAAAAAAAAAAACACTGAAAGGTTGCTCTAAATGTAAAGATTAATATTCTGTAATTCTTTGTGTGCAGTTATTTTGTACTGAGTTTGCTATTAATATATTGAATTGACAGAGAGACGAAAAGAAAATGATAGCAGTCTGATTCCCTTCCTCTACTGGGAGGAACGAGGACATGGGAAGCTGTCTGTCAGAGGACTGGAGCCCTGAAGATAAACTTCTCTTTCTGTGACTGACTGGTTGATGAGCATCCTCCTGCCTCATTATTCCTCTCTGTCTGAAGGAAGAGACAGAGAGAGAGAGAGAGAGAGAGAGAGAGAGAGAGAGAGAGAGAGAGAGAGAGGGAGAGAGAGAGAGAGAGACAGAGACAGAGAGAGAGAGAGAGAGGGAGAGAGAGAGAGAGAGAGAGAGAGAGAGACAGAGAGAGACAGAGAGAGAGAGGGACAGAGAGAGAGACAGAGAGAGAGAGAGAGAGAGAGAGAGAGAGGGAGAGGGAGAGAGATAGAGAGAGAGAGAGGGAGAGAGAGAGAGAGAGAAAAGAGAAAAAGGGAAGGATCTTCTCTCCCTCCCACTCACGCTGCCTCTCTGTTCTCCTTTTACACTTTTTTAGCTTCGCGTCCGATCCTGATGGAGGGAACAGGGGACGGTGTAATGGTATAGTTCCCCCGCTCCTCCCTACCTCACAGGGGACGGTGACAAGGGGACGGTGTCTTTCCAACTCCTCCCTCCTCCCATCTCTCCCTCAGCGGAGGAAAAGTGACAGGCAGTCTAATAGGGATTAATCAACTGGCAGCTCCGTTTGAGTGGCGGAGACGGGATCTGAGGAGAAATGGCATTGACCCACAGAAATAGGTAGATCCTGCCTGGGGGGCTCTGCTGGTACCTCTTCATCTTCAACTGCATAACATATTCATAACTCCACCAGCAGCCTTCTTCAGGATGCTTGGGTCAAGAACAAAAAAAAAGAAAGAAAGAAAGACAGAAAGAAAGAAAGAAACTGAACTCCCCCCAAAAAAAGAGAAAGAAAGACAAAGGGGGGGAAAAGAGCAGCTCTTGACAGTATTTCCCAGCGAACATGAAAAACAGAAAAGCTGGAGCGAAGCTCGGGAAGACTGCTACTACATTATTCTTTTTTGTTATTTCACTTACAGCTATCGCTTTGAATTACAGAGGGAATCTGTGTTAAGAGTCAGGCGGAGGAATCAAAAATTCATCTCAAAGAGTTTCGGCACGGCGAGGGAAGAGACAGAGAGAGAGAGAGAGAGGAGCGTGTGTGTGTCTCTGAGAAGAATGGGTTTTGTGCTGGAACCAACATTTGCGAAAGTTCCAGCTCCTTAAGCAATTATTAGCGGTGATAGTTTGACATGTTCAAGAGTTGTCAACAACTGGCTTTAAACAAAGCACAAAGCAGAGATAAACAGTGCCCAGGGCTACATTAACTTGGGGGACGTGCAGGGCGATGAATTATACATGGTGCTCCATTACAGTGGAGAAGGAAGTAGAGAGTTACCGAGAGGCCTCTGTTCCTCAGTGTTACTCACTACCACACTAGAACTATGAGGAAGTAGAGAGTTACCGAGAGGCCTCTGTTCCTCAGTGTTACTCACTACCACACTAGAATGATGAAGGCCTCTGTTCCCCAGTGTTACTCACTACCACACTAGAATGATGAGGAAGTAGAGAGTTACCCAGAGAGCCTTGTTCCTCAGTGTTACTCACTACCACACTAGAATGATGAGGAAGTAGAGAGTTACCCAGAGAGCCTTGTTCCTCAGTGTTACTCACTACCACACTAGAATGATGAGGAAGTAGAGAGTTACCCAGAGGCCTCTGTTCCTCAGTGTTACTCACTACCACACTAGAATGATGAGGAAGTAGAGAGTTACCCAGAGGCCTCTGTTCCTCAGTGTTACTCACTACCACACTAGAATGATGAGGAAGTAGAGAGTTACCCAGAGAGCCTTGTTCCTCAGTGTTACTCACTACCACACTAGAACTATGAGGAAGTAGAGACTTACCCAGAGGCCTCTGTTCCTCAGTGTTACTCACTACCACACTAGAACTATGAGGAAGTAGAGACTTACCCAGAGGCCTCTGTTCCTCAGTGTTACTCACTACCACACTAGAATGATGAAGGCATCTGTTCCTCAGTGTTACTCACTACCACACTAGAATGATGAAGGCCTCTGTTCCTCAGTGTTACTCACTACCACAATATAACTATGTTCTAACTCTCAGTGTTAGTCTATAACAGTGCATCTGCAGTAAGTCACTATAACAGTACATCTGCAGTAAGTCACTATAACAGTAAATCTGCAGTAAGCCACTATAACAGTACATCTGCAGTAAGTCACAATAACAGTACATCTCTATGTAGAGCAGTAAGTCACTATAACAGTACATCTGCAGTAAGTCACTATAACAGTACATCTGCAGTAAGTCACTATAACAGTACATCTCTATAGAGAGCAGTAAGCCACTATAACAGTACATCTCTATGTAGAGCAGTAAGTCACTATAACAGTACATCTGCAGTAAGTCACTATAACAGGACATCTGCAGTAAGTCACTATAACAGTACATCTCTATAGAGAGCAGTAAGTCACTATAACAGTACATCTGCAGTAAGTCACTATAACAGTACATCTCTATAGAGAGCAGTAAGTCACTATAACAGTACATCTGCAGTAAGTCACTATAACAGTACATCTCTACAGAGAGCAGTAAGTCACTATAACAGTGCATCTGCAGTAAGTCACTATAACAGTACATCTCTATAGAGAGCAGTAAGTCACTATAACAGTACATCTGCAGTAAGTCACTATAACAGTACATCTCTATAGAGAGCAGTAAGTCACTATAACAGTACATCTGCAGTAATCCCCTATAACAGTACATCTGCAGTAAGTCACTATAACAGTACATCTCTACAGAGAGCAGTAAGCCACTATAACAGTACATCTGCAGTAAGTCACTATAACAGGACATCTCTATAGAGAGAAGTAAGTCACTATAACAGTACATCTGCAGTAAGTCACTATAACAGTACATCTGCAGTAAGTCACTATAACAGTACATCTGCAGTAAGTCACTATAACAGTACATCTGCAGTAAGCCACTATAACAGAACATCTGCAGTAAGTCACTATAACAGTACATCTGCAGTAAGTCACTATAACAGTACATCTCTATAGAGAGCAGTAAGTCACTATAACAGTACATCTGCAGTAAGCCACTATAACAGTGCATCTGCAGTAATCCCCTATAACAGTACATCTGCAGTAAGCCACTATGACAGTACATCTGCAGTAAGCCACTCAGTAAGTAACTCTCTACTTCCTCATCATTCTAGTGTGGTAGTGAGTAACACTGAGGAACAGAGGCCTCTGGGTAACTCTCTACTTCCTCATCATTCTAGTGTGGTAGTCACAATAACAGTACATCTGCAGTACGCCACTATAACAGTGCATCTGCAGCAAGCCACTATAACAGTACATCTATAACAGTACATCTATAACAGGACATCGGCAGTAAGTCACAATAACAGGACATCTGCAGTAAGCCACTATAACAGTACATGTGCAGTAAGTCACTATAACAGTACAGCTGCAGTAATCTACTATAACAGTACATTTGCAGTAAGCCACTATAACAGTACATATGCAGTAAGCCACTATAACAGTACATCTATAACAGTACATCTGCAGTAAGCCACTATAACAGTACATCTGCAGTAAGTCACTATAAAAGTACATCTGCAGTAAGTCACTATAACAGGACGTCTCTATAGAGAGCAGTAAGTCACTATAACAGTACATCTGCAGTAAGTCACTATAACAGTACATCTGCAGTAAGTCACTATAAAAGTACATCTGCAGTAAGTCACTATAACAGTACATCTGCAGTAAGTCACTATAACAGTACATCTGCAGTAAGTCACTATAACAGTACATCTCTGTGGAGAGCAGTAAGCCACTATAATAGTACATCTTTATGGAGAGCAGTAAGCCACTATAACAGTACATCTGCAGTAAGTCACTATAAAAGTACATCTGCAGTAAGCCACTATAACAGTGCATCTGCAGTAAGCCACTATAACAGTACATCTGCAGTAAGCAACTATAACAGTACATCTGCAGTAAGTCACTATAACAGTACATCTGCAGTAAGCCACTATAACAGTACATCTGCAGTAAGTCACTATTACAGTACATCTCAGTAAGCCACTATAACAGTACATCTCTATGGAGAGCAGTAAAGTCACTATAGCAGGACATCTGCAGTAAGTCACTATAACAGTACATCTGCAGTAAGTCACTATGACAGTACATCTCTATGGACAGCAGTAAGTCACTATAACAGTCCATCTGCAGTAAGCCCCTATAACAGTACATCTCTATAGAGAGCAGTAAGTCACTATAACAGTACATCTCTATAGAGAGCAGGAAGCCACTATAACAGGACATCTGCAGTAAGTCACTATAACAGAACATCTGCAGTAAGCCACTATAACAGTACATCTCTATGGAGAGCAGTAAGCCACTATAACAGTACATCTGCAGTAAGTCACTATAACAGGACATCTCTATAGAGAGCAGTAAGTCACTATAACAGTACATCTCTATAGAGAGCAGTAAGCCACTATAACAGTACATCTCTATAGAGAGCAGTAAGCCACTATAACAGGACATCTGCAGTTAGTCACTATAACAGTACATCTCAGTAAGCCACTATAACAGTACATCTGCAGTAAGCCACTATAACAGTACATCTCTATGGAGAGCAGTAAGCCACTATAACAGGACATCTGCAGTTAGTCACTATAACAGTACATCTCAGTAAGCCACTATAACAGTACATCTGCAGTAAGCCACTATAACAGTACATCTCTATGGAGAGCAGTAAGCCACTATAACAGTACATCTGCAGTAAGCAACTATAACAGTACATCTGCAGTAAGTCACTATAACAGTACATCTGCAGTAAGCCACTATAACAGTACATCTGCAGTAAGTCACTATTACAGTACATCTCAGTAAGCCACTATAACAGTACATCTCTATGGAGAGCAGTAAAGTCACTATAGCAGGACATCTGCAGTAAGTCACTATATTAGTACATCTGCAGTAAGCCACTATAACAGTACATCTGCAGAAAGCCACTATAACAGTACATCTGCAGTAAGTCACTATAACAGTACATCTCTATGGACAGCAGTAAGTCACTATAACAGTCCATCTGCAGTAAGCCCCTATAACAGTACATCTCTATAGAGAGCAGTAAGTCACTATAACAGTACATCTCTATAGAGAGCAGTAAGCCACTATAACAGGACATCTGCAGTAAGTCACTATAACAGAACATCTGCAGTAAGCCACTATAACAGTACATCTCTATGGAGAGCAGTAAGCCACTATAACAGTACATCTGCAGTAAGTCACTATAACAGGACATCTCTATAGAGAGCAGTAAGTCACTATAACAGTACATCTCTATAGAGAGCAGTAAGCCACTATAACAGTACCTCTGCAGTAAGCCACTATAACAGTACATCTCTATAGAGAGCAGTAAGCCACTATAACAGGACATCTGCAGTTAGTCACTATAACAGTACATCTCAGTAAGCCACTATAACAGTACATCTGCAGTAAGCCACTATAACAGTACATCTCTATGGAGAGCAGTAAGCCACTATAACAGGACATCTGCAGTAAGTCACTATAACAGAACATCTGCAGTAAGCCACTATAACAGTACATCTCTATGGAGAGCAGTAAGCCACTATAACAGTACATCTGCAGTAAGTCACTATAACAGGACATCTCTATAGAGAGCAGTAAGTCACTATAACAGTACATCTCTATAGAGAGCAGTAAGCCACTATAACAGTACATCTGCAGTAAGCCACTATAACAGTACATCGCTATAGAGAGCAGTAAGCCACTATAACAGGACATCTGCAGTTAGTCACTATAACAGTACATCTCAGTAAGCCACTATAACAGTACATCTCTATAGAGAGCAGTAAGCCACTATAACAGGACATCTCTATAGAGAGCAGTAAGCCACTATAACAGTACATCTGCAGTAAGCCACTATAACAGTACATCTGCAGTAAGCCACTATAACAGGACATCTCTATAGAGAGCAGTAAGCCACTATAACAGGACATCTGCAGTAAGCCACTATAACAGTACATCTCTATAGAGAGCAGTAAGCCACTATAACAGGACATCTGCAGTAAGCCACTATAACAGTACATCTCTATTGAGAGCAGTAAGCCACTATAACAGTACATCTCTATAGAGAGCAGTAAGCCACTATAACAGTACATCTCTATAGAGAGCAGTAAGCCACTATAACAGGACATCTGCAGTAAGCCACTATAACAGTACATCTCTATTGAGAGCAGTAAGCCACTATAACAGTACATCTGCAGTAAGCCACTATAACAGGACATCTGCAGTAAACCACTATAACAGTACGTCTCTATAGAGAGCAGTAAGCCATTCCTGCACTCTGACAGGAGCTGCTTGCATCATATCCCAGCGACACATAATGAGGAGACCCCTCCCTCACCACCCTCCTTCTCTCCCCGGGGGGGTCATTGTCCCTCTCTTGTTTTTTTATTCTGTCTTTATTCCTTCTTTTTTCTCCTATTCCTCCCTCCATTAACTTTTCTTCATCCCTAAATTAATTCCGTCCCCAAAGCTCCTATATTTTTCAACGTCGGGCTAATTAGCAGACTGCTTAACGACATAAAAGGCAAAGTTACATCTCTTTAATCTTCTATTCCCTTGCAGTTCTTCGAAATACAAAAAACGAGGACGACTGTTTTTTTATTTTTATTCAAAGAGCCTGTTCTTGTTTTACAATTGCAAATTACAATTCGAAAAAAAGAAAGATTTTTTTTCCACCGAGCCAGGCCCTCATCTCTACATTTACCTCTTTTTTTTTAGGGGGGGGGGGGGGGGGGGTTATAATAGATTTATAGATAGATCATATTTTTGTTCCCTTCTTCCTCATGTCTCGTAACTTGTTAGATTGGAAACGGGTCTCCCTTTGCTTGCAGACACACTGGGAGTGTTGCCGGGGTCACGTGTAAAGGGGGTGGGTGTGCCAGCGTAATGAGTTCTGCTGTAATCCTGGCAGGTTGTCTGCGTAGCGCCGGTAGCCGTGACCAGAAGAGGAACAGGTTAATATATGCAATAGAAGGATCTGCCTCTGGAACAATTCAAGATCGCTGGACACCGTCGCACACAAAATGTATTTCCCAAATCACAATTGTAATAAGAAGTGAAGTGAAGTCAAAAAACACCAGGCAGTTCTCTCTGTATCTGCACTTCTCCGGCTTACAGATCTCCATTCATTCTCGTCAGTGATGATGTGAAAATGAGAGAGACGTCATTTTCTCCGTACGCCTACTATTAACCAAACAGTACAGCGTGTGTTTTCACTGTCAACACATTGTTGTTTAGCCCTACATTCCACCTCTTTATAATCCAGACATGATGTAGTGAAACAGAATGACGGAGTACTGTTTGATTGATTTAAATGTTTATGAGATCAGGGCCTAGTCAGGAACAGCTAGATATAGACTGATAGAGAGGGCGCGTAGAGCAAGGGAGGAAGACGAAGCGACAACAGACCTCGTGTACTCTCCCAAAATGACACCCTATGTGCACTGCTTTTGACACAGGGCCCCATGGAGTTCTGGAAGTAGTAGTGCACTGTGTAGGGAATAGGGCGCCGTTTGGGACTCGGGACCTTGTGAATCCACCTAACCAGACGGATGATGTGCACCTCTACAAGCCATAGATCCAGGGATGACGTTCCACTAAACGTGCTGCCCCGGTATAAATATTTTGAAGTGGGATGGATGCTCCTGTCTGTACTGTAGGGGTTATCGTTTGTTTTTAGTTTTTTTACCCAGCCTGCATCACTGTGTTGGTGTTTTGATCACACCTGTGTCACACACGCACTCATCTTCCATACACACACACACACACACACACACACACACACACACACACACACACACACACACATACATACACACACAACTCTCGAGGCAAAGTCCTGTTGTGATTTCTGCTGGCTGAGACGCTGATCATCAATCGTTGGGTTTAAAAAAGGAGATGAGACGGTAGTTCCTGGTAGTTCCTGGACGGACAAACGGCTGTTGGAGATTAGACTGTAGTTCCTGGTAGTTCTGGACAGACAAACGGCTGTAGGAGATGAGATGGTAGTTCCTGGACAGGCAAACGGCTGTTGGAGATGAGATGGTAGTTCCTGGTAGTTCCTGGTAGTTCCTGGACAGACAAACGGCTGTAGGAGATGAGATGGTAGTTCCTGGTAGTTCCTGGACGGACAAACGGCTGTTGGAGATTAGACTGTAGTTCCTGGTAGTTCTGGACAGACAAACGGCTGTAGGAGATGAGATGGTAGTTCCTGGACAGGCAAACGGCTGTTGGAGATGAGATGGTAGTTCCTGGTAGTTCCTGGTAGTTCCTGGACAGACAAACGGCTGTAGGAGATGAGATGGTAGTTCCTGGTAGTCCTGGACAGACAAACGGCTGTAGGGGATGAGAAGGTAGTTCCTGGACAGACAAATGAATGTAGGGGATGAGACGGTAGTTCCTGGACAGACAAACGGCTGTAGGAGATGAGATGGTAGTTCCTGGTGGTCCTGGAGAGACAAATGGCTGTAGGAGGAGAGATGGTAGTTCCTGGTAGTCCTTGGACAGACAAATGGCTATAGGAGATGAGATGGTAGTTCCTGAACAGACAAATGGCTGTAGGAGATGAGACGGTAGTTCCTGGACAGACAAACGGCTGTAGGAGATGAGATGGTAGTTCCTGGTAGTCCTGGAGAGACAAATGGCTGTAGGAGGAGAGATGGTAGTTCCTGGTAGTTCCTGGACAGACACACGGATGTAGGAGATGAGACGGTAGTTCCTGATAGTCCTGGACAGACAAACGGCTGTAGGAGATGAGACGGTAGTTCCTGGTAGTCCTGGACAGACAAACGGATGTAGGAGATGAGATGGTAGTTCCTGGTAGTTCCTGGTAGTCCTGGACAGACAAACGGCTGTAGGAGATGAGACGGTAGTTCCTGGTAGTTCCTGGTAGTCCTGGACAGACAAACGGCTGTAGTTGATGAGATGGTAGTTCCTGGTAGTTCCTGGTAGTCCTGGACAGACAAACGGCTGTAGGAGATGAGATGGTAGTTCCTGGACAGACAAACGGCTGTTGGAGATGAGATGGTAGTTCCTGGTAGTTCCTGGACAGACAAACGACTGTTGGAGATGAGACTGTAGTTCCTGGTAGTTCCTGGAGAGACAAACGGCTGTAGGAGATGAGATGGTAGTTCCTGGACAGACAAACAGCTGTAGGAGATGAGATGGTAGTTCCTCCAAGCTCATCACTAAGCTCGGACCCTGGGTCTGAACCCATCCCTGTGTAACTGGGTCCTGGACTTCCTGATGTGCTGCCCCCAGGTGGTGAAGGTAGGCAACAACACCTCCATAAAACACTGATTCTCAACACGGGAGCTCCACAGGGGCTCAGCCGACCTCCGGTTCTCCCTGTTCACCCATGACTGCATCGCCACACACGTCTCCAGCTCAACCATCAAGTTTACACAACAGTGGTAGGCCTGATTACAGACAACGACGAGACGGCTTACGTGGAGGACTTGAATTTTATTTTACCTTTATTTAACTAGGCAAGTCAGTTAAGAACAAATTCTTATTTTCAATGACGGCCTAGGAACAGTGGGTTAACTGCCTGTTCAGGGGCAGAACGACCTTGTCACCCCGGGGATTTGAACTTGCAACCTTGCGGTTACTAGTCCAACGCTCTAACCACTAGGCTACCCTGCCGCGCCTCCACTCTAACCACTAGGCTACCCTGCCGCCCCTCCACTCTAACCACTAGGCTACCCTGCCTCCAATCCACTCTAACCACTAGGCTACCCTGCCACCCCTCCACTCTAACCACTAGGCTACCCTGCCGCCCCTCCACTCTAACCACTAGGCTACCCTGCCGCCCCTCCACTCTAACCACTAGACTACCCTGCTGCCCCTCCACTCTAACCACTAGTCTACCCTGCCGCCCCTCCACTCTAACCACTAGGCTACCCTGCCGCCCCTCCACTCTAACCACTAGGCTACCCTGCCGCCCCTCCACTCTAACCACTAGGCTACCCTGCCGCCCCTCCACTCTAACCACTGGACTACCCTGCCACCCCTCCACTCTAACCACTAGGCTACCCTGCCGCCCCTCCACTCTAACCAATAGGCTACCCTGCCGCCCCTCCACTCTAACCACTAGGCTACCCTGCCTCCCCTCCACTCTAACCACTAGTCTACCCTGCCACCCCTCCACTCTAACCACTATTCTACCCTGCCACCCCTCCACTCTAACCAATAGGCTACCCTGCCGCCCCTCCACTCTAACCACTAGGCTACCATGCCTCCCCTCCACTCTAACCACTAGTCTACCCTGCCGCACCTCCACTCTAACCACTATTCTACCCTGCCACCCCAATGCCTTGGAAGAGTGGTGCCAGGAAAATAGCCTCTCCCTCAACGTCAACAAAACGAAGGAGCTGATCGTGGATTACAGGAGACAGCAGAGAGATCACGCCCCCATCCACATCGATGGGGCCACAGAGGAGAGGGTCAAAAGCTTCAAGATCATTGGCGTGGTCATGAAATGGTCCCTTCACAACGACAGTGTGTTGAAGAAGGCACAATAGTGCCTCTTTAACCTCAGGGGGCTGAAGACATTCAGGTAAAGTCCCTGAGACCCTCACAAACCTATTCCTTTTTGTTAGAATAAATCATGTATATTAAAATGCTGCCTCTGAGACGGGAGAGGAGAGGAGAGGAGAGGAGAGGAGAGGAGAGGAGAGGAGAGGAGAGGAGAGGAGAGGAGAGGAGAGGAGAGGAGAGGAGAGGAGAGGAGAGGAGAGGAGAAGAGAGGAGAAGAGAGGAGAGGGAATTGGGTGAGGAGAGGAGAGGAGAGGAGAGGAGAGGAGAGGAGGGGAGAGGAGAGGAGAGGAGAGGAGGGGAGAGGAGAGGAGAGGAGAGGAGAGGAGAGGAGAGGAGAGGAGAGGAGAGGAGAGGAGAGGAGAGGGAAATGGGGGAGGAGAGAGGAGAGGAGAGGAGAGGAGAGGAGAGGAGAGGAGAGGAGAGGAGAGGAGAGGAGAGGAGAGGAGAGGAGAGGAGAGGAGAGGAAAATGGGGAGGGGAGAGGAGAGGAGAGGAGAGGAGATGAGAGGAGAGGAGAGGATATGAGAGGATGCGATAGGATAGGAGAGGGGTGGAGAGGAGAGGGGAGGGAAGTGGGGGAGGAGAGAGGAGAGGAGAGGAGAGGAGAGGAGAGGAGAGGAGAGGAGGGGAGAGGAGAGGAGAGGAGAGGAGAGGAGAGGAGAGGAGAGGAGAGGAGAGGAGAGGAGAGGAGAGGAGAGCGTTCAC